>NW_008594125.1:17314-24030 GCF_000691845.1 Merops nubicus | reverse complement strand
AAAACAGAATTTTAAGGGGTGGAATATCAATTTATGACAAAGAATGTACTATGAACTTTCCTAGATTTTAAAATTTGGCTCGTACAATCCATCTGAGAGATACTTCATGCCAGGGTAGTTTTAATTTCTCAGCGTGAGCTTGGGCAGCTTGGTTTCTTAATTTCTTTGTGCTTGGTACCCTCAGGTCACTTAGTGGAGGTTTTTGCTTTAGTAGTACCCAGAGACTCTAGAGGGACTATGCTGAAACAATTTCATAGTTGTACCTCCAGAGTCTCAAGATACCTCCTAACATTGTTCTCACCAACAAGGAGGCACTAGTGACTAACCTGAAGCTCAAGGGTAGCCTTGGCTGCAGTCACCATGAAATGGTGGAATTCAAGATCCTCTGGGCAACAAGGATGGTCTCCAGCAAGGTCACTACTCTGGACTTCAGGAGTGCAGACTTTGCCTCTTCAGGGATATGCTTGGTATGGTATCATGGGATAAAGCCCTGGAGGGGAGAGCAGCTCAAAAAAGCTGGCCAATGTTCAAGCATCACCTCCTCCAAGCCCAGGATCAGTGTGTCCCCAAAAAGAGGAAGGCAGGTAAGAATTCCAGGAGGCTTGCCTGGATAAACAAGGAGCTCCTGGACATAACTAGATGCAACAAAAAAAAAGAGTTTACAGAGAGTGGAAACAAGGACAGGGAGCCTGGGAAGAATACAAAGAAGTTGTCCTAGCAGCTGAGGATCAAGTTGGGAAAGCTAAAGCCCAGACAGAAATGAATCCGGCCAGGGACATCAAGGATAACAAGAAAAACTTCTACAGGTATGTAAGTGATAAAAGGAAATGTAAGGAAGATGTGGGCTCTCTCCAGAAGGAAATAGATCTGGTCACAAGGGATATGGAGAAGGCTGAGGAACTCAGTGACTTCTTTGCTTCAGTCTTCACTGCAAGGGCTCTAGCCATGATGCCTAAGTTGCAGAAGGCAAAGACAGGGACTGGGAGAAGGAAGATCTTCCTACTGTAAGTGAAGATCAGGTTCGAGACCATCTAAAGAACTTGAAGGTGCACAAGTCCATGGGACCTGATGATACCCATCTGCGGGTCCTGAGGGAAGTGGTAGATGAAGTGGCTAAGCCACTTTCCATCATATTTCAAAAGTCATGGCAGCCAGGTGAACTTCCCACTGATTGGAAAAAGGGAAACATAACCCCCATTTTAAAAAAAGGAAAAAAGGGAGACCTGGGCAACTACCAGTCAGTCTCACCTCTGTGCCTGGCAAGATCATGGAGCAGATCTTCCGGGAGGCTCTGCTAAGGCACATGGAAAATGAGGAGGTGACTGGTGACAGCTAACATGGCTTCACCAGAGGCAAATCTTGCCTGACGAATTCGGTGGCAATTTACAGTGGAGTTACAGTGTTTGTGGATAAGGGCAGAGCAATCAATATCATCTACCTGGACTTATGCAAAGCATTCAATACAGTCCCTCATGACACCCTGCTCTTTAAACTGGGGAGACATGGATTTGACAGAAGGACCACTTGGTGGACAAGGAATTGGCTGGATGGCGCACTCAGAGAATTGCAGTCAATGGCTTGCTGGCCAGGTGGAGAGCAGAGATGAGTGCTGTCCCTCAGGGATCAGTACTGGGGCCACTGCTGTTTGACATCTTTGGTGTTGATATGGACAGATGCTGCATCACTGGAAGTGTTCAGGACCAGTTTGGTTGGGGCTTTGAGCAACCTGGTCTAGTGGGTGATGTCTCTGCAAATGGCAGAGGGGTTGGAACTAGATGATCTTTAAGGTCCCTTCCAACACCAACCATTCTATGATTCTGTGATTCTGTGATTACCTTGGGTGCTTCTCTGTTTACTGTAACACACCTTTGTCTGGAGCTCATCTTGCTTTTTAATCAGCCAAGCATCATTTCTGAATTAACATTTAATATTTCATGGCTAATTAAGAATGTCTTGGCATCCTTTATACCTCTACCAGAAGACTGACATCCTACACAGGGCTGAGGGGTTTCTCTCACTGTAAACTAGGTCATTCTCTTTGCCACGTGCCATCACCCTGGATTTGGGCTGCTCTCGATTTCTCACTTGCCTCCCTGGTGGCTAGTTCAGCTTTAGGCAATGGATCACACAGTTCTAACTTGTTTCAAACCTTTTAGTTTCTCTTCTGATTTAGCCACACTGGTTTCCTATTTCAAATGCCACTCAGGAAGTTTTTAAGAGTGAATCACAGGCAATACATTGCAAACTGAGCTATCAGCATCAAATATCTATTGTTATCAATAACAATATAGGCAAAACTATAAATGCATAGCAAAATTTTCACCCCAAGCAAGGAACCAAATCTCACCACATAAAAAGTTACTCAGGCTGATAAAAGGGCACTACCTCCTCATCCAACTACAACCAGCCTGGCTGGCTGACGATTTCACTCAGATGAAAACTGAATGCAATCAATTTGTGTGACATTCAGTATAACTGCTGAGACTGTATGCAGAAAGACAAAGAATATTTAGCATTTCCAATCTGATTGCTTCCACTACAACGTTTAGGTCTCATCCATCATTACTTTTGGTGACATCTTAGAGTGAAGGGAAGATGCTCAATCATCTTTGAAAATCCTATGCTGCTCTACAGTTTTGCTTGTTAACTACAAGACCAAATTGCAAGCAAGTAAAAAAAATGAAGCCTGTAAAAGCTCCTAGGTTTTAGATTTTTGCTGAACTTGTTTGGAAAACACTTAAATTAGCTCAAATTAGTTTTTAATCAATCTAGCTGAAGAAATTATTCTTTGGCTGCTTTAACAGGAAACTTGAGTTAAAAGCAAATTATAGCTCTCTGATTGCTACAGACAGGAGAAAAAACTTCCCCTTTTTCACTCATAGCAGCCAACTTCTCTATTTTAATCAATGCTGTTGCGTAGTTTGTCCTGGGCAAAGAAAGACATGTATAGAAACTGATTTGGAATTAGTTTCTAATAATGTTTAATAGGCAATAGATACAGGATGGATTTTTTCTTCCATCCAGCGCCTTTTTGAATGCCATGTATAAACTGTGATTCAGACAAAAAAAGACTCAGATGTGAATAATGTTTGCTCTATGGCTGACAAGCACAACTGCAGCCGTTAAGCTGGGCTTTTATGAGGCTCACTGCATGCTCATAACCCAACTTAAACTAAATCTTAATGGATGATAAAGTTGCAAGTTTTATTAAGCCAGCAGAATCAAAATGAGGCTATGGAAGAAATTAAATTGCATGTAAATAAATCTGCAGCCTAGGAAAACAAACTTATCAATGTATCGAATAATAATAGATACAGCGAGTCAAACACAACCACATTTTTACTCAGTCATACACAAAAAAGAATTAATACATGGCAAGCATGGCAGCTGTGGTAAAGGTATAGCCTTAAATGTCTTTTATTTCCCAAAAATGTTATGGAATCAGTCCTGATATCACCATTCTTATATAACAATCCATTCAGGTGGATTTTTATTGTGTCATCAGATCTTAAATTAACTTGGTGACTTTCAGCAGCAGAGTACTGAGGAAAGGCAGACAGTTTTGCTTAATCTCATTGGAGAAACTTCAGTCCTTGCCAACAAATCCATATCCCATTCTACTAATGTAAGACCTATTTAAGCAAACAAAAGTGAATGGAATTTGCCACTCGTGAAAGCTAATTCAAAAAGGGTTATTTCCTTCAGGGAAAATCCAAGCAAAGGTGTTTTTTTTTTTTTTAAGACCAGAGCTACACAGCAACTCAGGGATGCTGTGAATAACATTGATACTTGTGAGAGAATTAAATGTCCTTTGAAAGAAGGGGAATTTCAACTTAAAAAGAGGAAGTTTCTTTTGGACGAAGAGTGCTTGCTGTAAGAAGCATGTACAGGAGTGTGATAGGAAAGCATTGGTTTTCTGTGATCTGGGCTTTCTGCATATGGTGGAGGACAGAGGAAAGAATGAACATTTCTGTTGTCAAAATGAATAGCGGAGTATTTTTCTGCCTCTGAGATAGGAAGCCCAGAGAAAGAAATAAGGTACTACTCCCTGGTATTGTAATCATGCTTTCAGTTGAGTAGTTTTGCTTTTTTATTTATCTGATAATGATTTGAGCAGTTACTGGCACAAGCTCATGTGATGCTCCTATAAAATGTAGGAGCATACATTCATAAAAATGTAATTGCTATTAGTAATGTGGCTCCACAGCTGCTCTCCGCTTCATCTGAGTCACAGCTGCTAATCGTAGCAGCTTCACACCCGTCCCTTATTCCCTGGAGCAAGCTGACTGATCTATAGCAGAATGAGCCAGAGCCCATTCTGGAGTGGCATCAGCACAATCAGTTCCTCAGTTGTTGGAACAGGACATTTATAACCAGAAACCAAGCAAAAGGACCAAACTGGATCTGCAGGGCATTTTCCAGTTATGCATGTTGTAAGGCTGTTGGTCTTAATTCACACCAGTAGAGAAGAGAATCAGGTCCTTTCTTCCCAACTACTGTAATTCTAGTGGTTGAACAGAGTGACTCTAAAACAAAAGGCAAAACCTCTTCCTTTAGCTTTGTAAATCAGTTAGTGTGCCATGAGAAGCACTGTGAGAAAATCTGTATGTGTCCCCAGAGTGATTTCTGCACTAGAGCTAAGAACAGGAGGGCTTGGCTCATTTGACTGTGATTCTGAATATAACATCTTCATTTAATAATTAAGATTTTTTTTTTTTTTTTTGGGAAAAGGTAGCTCCTGATCAGTGATCTTCCTTTTTAAGAAGCAATCTGAGTTTTGTGTCACATGCCCAGCTGGTTTTGAAAGACACGTACTGAAAATAAAAAATGTTATACCTGAGGACTGAATATATATTGTATGGCTGCTACTCCTGGTTAGGTCTGTTTGGGTACAGGGGTAACCAGGAGTCGACTGCAGATTCATTCTCTCGTGTACAGTGTGTACCTTGCCATCGGCGGTGCCTCACAAACTGCTGCTTGAGGTCACGCCTGTACTGCCTCGTGTGGCCGGCTGCCATTTCCAGGCAGTGTCCTGTGCAGAAGCAGGAGGCTCAGAAGAGGGACAACTGGGAAGTGGGTGTTTGAATTCCCTCTTCTGTACGACGGCTCCTGAGGAAACTTCAGCAGCTCACCGGTCTGTTAATTAGCTGGCATCTCTAAATGGTCACTTGTGTGGGAACAGGGGAGTGGTCCTTCTTGGTTTCATTGGAAAGTCAAACAAGTCAGTGTGATCTGGTGAGAAGTGAACCTGGCAGTTGCAACTTCCCAGCTGACAGGTTCGTTTGACTAACCTTGAGGCAAGAGCAAGGGCTGGGAAAGGAGAACAGATCTCACATGATTTGGTGCAGAAGTGGTTCAACCAACTTGGCAATTCTGTGGCCAGATGGAGCTTAGACTTGCAGTGGTTTTCAACCTGTGGTCTGTGGACCCCCCGAGTGGCTGCAGTGTCATCGCAGGGGGTCCATGAAGGCTTTAAGCAGGGCTGGGGAACATCCAGCCCAGAAATATTTGGTCTGGCCCATGTCAAGCACTGTGCATCCTTTTCCCACAGCGCCCCCCCCCCCCCCCCCACACACACTTTCCCCCCCCAAATTAATTTGAAATTGAAAAAAAAAAAGGAAATTGAAATAAATATTTGATGTAGTCTAGTGCTTTAAATCTTGAATTAAGTCTCGGTGGTCGGTGGCCACAAAAGGTATTTAAAGGGGGTCTGTGGTGAAGGAAAGGTTGAGAACCCCTGTGGAGTGTGGAAAATACGTCAGCCTGACCTCTCCTTCAGGTGGCATCCTGAATAACCACCACAGCTAATCCCAACGACTGTCTGTCTCGTTCTGGCTGATGATGTTCTTCCCCTCCGAATTTCCCCTGTGGTTTCCCTTGTGTGGAGTAAATGCTCGTGTCCTGTGATTTGTACCGTGGGATTGTGCGTCGTTAGGCAGTTGCTGTGCTCTCCTTCAGAGGTACCTGCTCTTTAGTTGTTGATGAAGAATTCTGCTTGCAGAGGCAGTGGGATGCCCCGTGATCTTTGGACCCAAGGTATTATTTAAAAAATTGGTATTGCTTAATTGTTATTAAATGAGAAATTTTTGAGCGTTAGAGCAAAGTGATCCCAAAATCTCCTGAAGATCTTAGATACAGTAAAAGGATGTTACTGAAAGAGAGGATTGTGGGAAGGAATATAAATGCATTCAGAAATCAAAAATAGGGAGAGAGAGGTTTTGTTAAATGTAATAACAAAATAATTAAACAATAAGCACAGAATTTTTAAATGTAACCTGGAGTAAAAGGTTGTTATAAAAGCAGTAGAAAAAATTTAGCAATTGATTAAAACAGTGCCAATTTCTAACTGGAGAAGCACATAGGAAACATAAGTTGCTTGGGTAATGGTATGTTTTTAAAATGTGTCCCTTGTTGGGTATTTATGTGGTTGTATGGCTTAGTATTTGGGTGGAGTGCATCCTTGAATTCTCTGACCTTGCCATATGGAGGGTATTTTCTTAAGTTGTGATTTCCTTTGATAACACTTGTTCAAATCAGCCTGTATTTACAACATGAGAGAAGGCTGGCAAATGCATTTTTAGCAGAATTTAATTTTGAAGTCTCAAGGATAGCTTTCAGGTCACTGTTGGGAAGTCTTAGTCACAGATGTCCTGTCTCCGGGACGGTCAGAGGACTGCTCATGGAGCTACTCGGTGTTGCACAGGGCTGGAATTTTA
>NW_008594125.1:0-17283 GCF_000691845.1 Merops nubicus | reverse complement strand
TACACTAGAAAAATCAAAAGAACAGGTTACTAATTCAGTGGCCAGTTTTGGTTTGAGTTCATTGTGAAACATGGGGGAGGAGAGTCTTCCCACAGAAGATATATACATGATGTGAGAAAATAAACTAACTACATGTAAGAACATGTAAGAAAAGCACATTTTTGAAAGGAACTGAAGGGAAGTGAAAGAACTTAGGAGTCAAAGAGCACAGATTTGACAGTACCTTTCAAAAGATAATTACTACATGCAAAAAAGAAAACAGGGAAAAAAGAGAGCAAATGAAAATGCAGGCAAACATACCAGATACAAAACTTCTGCTTACTCCGAGACCTTCACACTTCACTGTGCATATTGGGTTCTCACATACTGAATTGGAAGGAACAAGTGACAGAAAACACAAGCCAATCCCAAAGTAAGTTGCATAAGGTTTTCTGGCAATTACCCTCAAAAGTAAAGGCAGTGAAGTTGCCTCTTTTCCCTGAATATCCACCTCAGAGTCCTTCAGGATAGGAATCCCCTTGTAATCAGCTAAGTGGGACCTGCCACATGACTTTTCTTAGGCTGATTTGGGCTAAACCAAAGCAGTCATGAATAGGGCCTACAAAGTGCATGTACTCACATGGTTTCTTCTCTTTTCAGTGAATGGACTGCAGAGATAGTAAATAAAGGGTTGAGTGTGACTACTGACTGTGTACTGACATAATTTCAATTCATATACTTCTTCATTTTTAATCCCTGGCATCCACACATGATTTGTAATTGTGAGTCATGGGGACATCTCCAGAATGACTGACAAAGCCTCAAAAGGCAAGAAAGACACACCTCATAGTGCTAGCCTTATTTAGCAAGGGAAAAATAGTTACGCCAATGGACTCACCTCATAATTCTGGATGTCAGAGATAATTTTTAAACCCTGGGTCTTCAAACCCCTCCCATCTCATCACTTATCACTTGCATCATGGAAAAGTGCTGCTTCTACAGTTGGGTGCAGCCAGCATGTGAACAGAAGAACTGCACATCCATCCTCACATCATCCAAACTTTCAGTAGCCTGCAGATATAAAGGAGAAGTGAGCACAGAATTTGTATGGAATATGCCAAAGAAGTGGTGTAAGTAGCCAACACAGAAACTGTGCAATTCTCCTTCCTCCCTCAGTCTTCTGGACACTGGCTCCAAGGATTTGCATTTGCTGCTTAAATGCATCTTGTAAAAAAGCAGAAGAGAAGCTGCTTGCAGCACTGAAGTTCTAGTGTTCTGATTCATGATTCAGCAGCTCTTTATAAAGCAGGTTGTGTAAGAGAAGCAGCTTGTCACACTCAGTGACCCCCTTGCAGGGAACGTGGGTGTATGCCCCTCTGCATACTCATGGGATCCAGCTTCATGCAGAAATCCTCAGCAACACACCTTCTTCTGGAAGGCAGCAGCCAGGAAATCATGTGGGATCTTTGGGACTTCTGTCCTTGTAGCTCCAAATCCAACCCATAAGGGCAGGCAACCAGTGCTTTCTGGCACTTTTGCCTGGGTTTTATTTCTCTTGCTCACTCTTATTTTCAGTTCTGGTTTTGGTCTTTGCTGCTGTGAGACAGTCATTGCTAAACATGCCTAGCTATAGCACCACACTCCACTTAGGCTTTCAGTTGCTAAATTGTTTTAATTTCTCCTCTTACACACCTACACTAAATAGAAAAAAAAAAAAACAAACATAAAAAAACCCAAACAAACAAACCAAAACACAAAACAGGACTATGCTTTTTTTTTCTACTTGACTAGAGGTAAAAATGCTTATTCACAGGAGGAAAATATAACAGCTGAGAAGGAGTTTCCGTAGTTTTCAGTGGCTTGGCACAAGCAATTTTATTTAGGCAGTCAGTTGTGTGGTTTAATTCAGTGGGGCCCAGCCTAAGAGGAAATCCCCTTGATAAAACTTCACCATGTAGTAGGGCAGCTGGAGCAGAAAACCTCTGTCTATACCAGTAGATTCTGCACAAGTGCTCCCTCCTCTTCTGCTGTAACAGATGGATCCCAAAGAAAATTATCTATGTCCTTTGGGAAGTCTGGGCTTCTTCCTCCCTTTCCTAAGAAAAGGCAGGATGAATCTCATCTGGAAAAAATATCATTCACAGTTCTGTACATTACAGTACACACACGAAAACATGTCAGTGGTCTGAGGGGAATTCTGTGCTAAAGAGAGAAAGACTCTTGCTCCCAGAGACCATGGGGTAAAGGTAAAGACCCAAGTGTACCAGCTTAAAATAAAACATGATAAAAAAATGGGAAACCATCAGGTACCTGTACTACCAGTCAGGACAGCAGACAGCACAACCACAGTTTTCAAGTAGTACAAGAGCTGAAGAGTTTTTACATCTGCTCCAGCAGAAGAGAAGAGTGAAGGACCCTGGCAGGGGTGGTGTGGAGGCTTCTCTCAGTTATCTGGAAAAGGCACAGGAAAACCACAGAGGTGCTGCAAAAATGCAAACCAGCAACTACAGGCCAGTCAGAAGCAGCTGCCATTCTCTCACCAGTACACTGGACTGACATTTAGCTGTTCACCAGTCTTCTGGGCCCTTATGAGCCCAAGCAGCCCTCAACTCTTTAAACCATACAGGTTTAAACCATTCTCTCAGTTATCTTTTACTGTCATGAAGGATAGGTTCCTGTTACAAAACTGAAGGCCACACACTGCATTGCTTCTGGTAGCTGACATCATCACGCCAACTCCCCCACCTCCTCCTCCTTCTGATGTGTCACCCTCTCCTCCCCCTCTACTTTCAATTCCCTCATCTTCTTCCCCACACTGCCAGGCCGAGCATGCTCCCCATTCCTCTTTCCTCCACACCAGGCATGCTGAGTACTCGTCCTGTCTTTTGCACCCCGGGATCTCTGTGTTTCTCCCATGGCACACTCTGTCTGCAGTAATCTTGCACTGCATCACCGTCTCTGTAAAACAGAGACCTATCATGGCCTGCTTCTTGTTGCCAAAGCCTGTGAAGCACGCAGAGGTCCTTGCAGCAGCCCGTGGGAAAAGGTGAGATTAACTTTCTCAATAGTCTCTCTCTTGCTAAAGCTTCCTGGTTTATCACTTCTTTGGGAGTACTGGAGAAGGTACTGGAGTGTTTTCAACCGCTAACATATTTCTTTTATTCCTTCCTCTTACAGCGTCATGGAGGTCTGTTTATTCTGCCTTTATGCTCTGATACTTCTCCCAGGTAAAAGGTGCATTTTTAATTGTAGAAACTGTTTTGATTATTTGTGTCCTGCTATGTGATACTTTCCCATCCACTAAGAAGCTAGTTCCTTAGTAATAATTAATAATTTCTGTTGCACAATCAAGGTCATACAACCTGTGTGTCATGCATTTAAATTTTGTGCAGGAACTCTACAAAATATACAGTAAGTACTTTCTTCAATTTTATATCTTTACATTACACTTATTTTATGTTGCTCTTAAATTTTCAATTTAATTCTATCCTTGAAATGTGTGGATATCACCACTGTATATCATAGAGCAGAGCAGTATTGAACTGAAATCTGACAGTTTGATATGGGACAACTGGAGTCTTAGGCAGCCGTGGGAATCATTTGCAGTCTGGTGCTCTGGAGGAGCAGTCAGAACTTTGCACCAGGAGAGTGACTGTAAATCTTCTCCCCCTTCTGAACACAGCAGAGGTGTTTGTATCTTCTGGGACAGAGCTCTGCATGTCTCATTCCAAGAAAAGACAGTCCTCCAAGCCCATCACCACCCATAATACTGGCTCCAGGCACTGATGAGAGCGGGAGAAAAACATCCCTTGTACAATATGGCTCATGCTTGCTTTGCATGAAGGCAAAATTGTGCTTATTGACTATTTCTGTTAACAAGATCAGCAACAGAACAGTTAACTTTGACATTTAATCTGTCATTAAACTCTAGATTAATTACAAAACAGTTAAATCTGACATTTAATTTGTCATTAAACTTCAGATTAATTCTTCAGTAAGACTGAAAGCGTTCACCTGTTTCTGACCTCCTGGTCATATATTCCCTGGACACCAGCATTTACCACACAGTCTGCACTTCACATTTTTTTTTTTACTGCAATGCTGTGTTATTTTATTAGGAGAATGAACTCAACTTTTAAAAAAGAAATTGTGCAACTATCTCCTTTTTGGTAGAATCTCAGTACACTTGCAAATCTCAATACTACATGGAAAAATGGTTTGGACCTTTTGCTTGCATATAAGTCTTCTAAAATATAGTTGCTCACAAACTGTGTGGTGGGCCTTCCTTGGAAAGTAAAATAAAGGAGGAAAAATAAGAAACAGTTTTATGACCTGAACTCCACAATACTAAGTGAGTCAGTTTGAAGAACTATGTGTCCTGTTATACCTAGTGGGAGAGTTTGTGTCTAAATGCTGCTGGTTTTATGGCTACTGTTGTGAAGTGTAGCCTCTGTGAGTGCAAATACTTGGTGTTCTTTTGTTGTTGATGGAAATCTTAATTTCTTCTCTTTCTTTGTTTAAGGTATTGCTGCCAGTATGCATCAGGTGAAGGCATTTCTCAATCACACTGCATACCTATCCTGCTATTTTCCAAACTCTCAGAAAGCTGACATAAGGGATTTAAGAGTTTTCTGGCAAAAAGGTGATGTTGAAGTGGTGCACGAAGTATACTACGGCCAAGAAATACATGATAACATTAATCCTAAATATATAAATCGCACCAAGATGGATATGGACAAATGGACCTTGCAATTGTTAAATGCAGGAATTGTGGACGAGGGACAGTATATGTGTATTATACAGCACAGAGACAATGGACCACCAAAGCTCATACATCACTCTAGGTGCTTACTGCACATCATTGGTAAGTATCCCCTTCTAATCGTCATCTGGTCTGGGGTTTTTCTGGGAGGTTGTCTGTCATTTTCTTCAGTCCAGAAATGTGTGGTACCTTCTCCAGGCCACTGAAGATGTACCTGCACTGGAGCAGAATTTCTAAAGGGAGATCAGAGCATTCTCAATAGAAAATCCTCTGCTCTGAATGAAAAGTAGCCAGGTGGAAGAAGCAGACGTACTCAATCAGATAAAGTAGAAAATGAGGCAATAATTTGCTCAATATTGCATCATTCCTGATTCCCACCCTGTCATACTTCGTAGTGGAAATCATTCTGCCTTCTTCCTCTTGCCTCCTGCACGTTTTATGGCTTTTAGGACTCTGGAAAATATACGTCTTTATTTGCATCCGATGAACTGTTTTCTATTAAAAGCAATAGCAGTTAGCATCACTGGTGGTAAATTAAAATTGAAACATAACAAGATTTCTGCAAACACCCAGCTATTTAACTATTATCTAAATTGCAGGGCAAATAAAGAAACGAGCAGCTCATATGGGGAGGAGTAGAAATTCATATGCTCAGTTAGATTGAAAATACCTCCGAAGAAAAAATGCAGGCATTGATGAGATTCAACTTGATTTCTTGTATATTATCAGAGAAAAAGGCAGAAAATCTTTTAAGAAGGGAATAGGGTTCAGTGAGGAAGCAATATTTTCCTAATATTTTATAATATTTTTAGTAATTCCTAATATATTTTCCTAGAGTTTTTATGGTTTAAGCTGTTCTGCAAGTAAACTTTGTTCATATGCTTGTGTTCTCTCTTCCCCTAGTTATCAATAATAACAGCTTCTAACTTCCACTCATGTTTTCAGGCTTCAAACCTGCTTCAAAAGAACAGGGCGTGTGTAAGAGCAGCCAAAAATGGAGTACCAGGGTGTCTGAGCCTATTTAGCTTTGTGCTACCAGCAAGTGTTCCCTCAGTCCACTGATAGAGAACCTGAATTGATACTTTTGTTTCTCCCAGAATCTACTTGACAAGCATTTTCTGCAAACTGTTAGAACTCAGAATCGTAATATGCACTCACTGTCAAGTCCTCCAATTTAAGAGATGCTTAGCATCAACAGTTCCATTAATTCAAGCAGTTAAATCAGCTATCAGCTTAGCCAACATCTGAACAACATGTTACAGAAGTCTCATACTTAGGAACTAAAACTCTCTCAGACCTTTTAAGGCTTAACTTAGGAAGATTGTTTTAAACTATTTGCTACTGACTATTTCCTAATGACTTTTGGCATTTTTGACATTATTTTCCTAATGGCTTATTGGGTTCAATAAGCACCCAAAGGAAGGAGCAGTATAAAATCATATTAAAAAAACCAACAACTTAAAAATAACTAGAATACAAATGTTGAAACATATCTGTGTTTGTGTACCTACTGTTTCTTAATTAGAATCTCATATCATACACAGAGGGTTTTTTGTAGTATGGCATGTACTTAAAATGGACGTAAGAAAGATTGAGTGCTGTACCAGAGTGATGGGGCAGTCACACAAAGCCATCCAGATCACTCGGTGCCCACTCAGAAATACTGAAGTACCTTCTCATACAGTTTACATGTGTTATTTCTTTGCATTACATGAGGAGAATATATGGCTAGATATAAGTCAATGATATGTATTGTGTACAGCCAGGATGATTTATGTAAGAGCAGTGAACACGGATCATTCTCCAGAAAGATGGGGAGGCTTCACAGTGGAAAGCTTTGTCTCTTAAAACAAGCAAGGCAGAGACCATGGTGACAATCAGCTTAACTGGAAATTCCACTGCAATACTGTGGCTCTAGTGCTTCCTTTGGATTGATCAGTAAGGGAAGTAGGTGAGGCCAGGAAAGCTATGTTAAAATATAAACTATCCAAAGAGTTGGGAGTGAAACTGATGTCAGAATAGAGACTTAACTGTGCCCTCATTCTAAAGGGGATGTTGAAAAACTTAAAAGTGTGAAGAGAGGCTCTACTACTGTTATCTGAAGGCTGGTAAAAAGTATAGTCCAACTGGAGAAAAGATTGATATGCTTCCATAGTAACAGAGAAGAATGAGAAGTGACTTATTTTCAGAGTGTAGAAATCTGAAATACTCCTAAACTACTGGATATTAAAAAAAAAAAAAAGATAGGCTAATTAATTCAGTGAAGATAAAAGCTAAAAGCCAGAAAGAAGTAGGGCACACTGTCACTTAGAAAATGCAATAAACTCAGGTAGGGTGATTTAAAAATATTTTAATTTATTAAACACTGAGAAAAATATTAAGGGCTTGGTGGATTTGCTGTCTTTTGAGGTATTTAAATGTAAGCCCATAGCCTTTTTGGAAGACATGTTATTTTTAAACACAAAAGATTTCCTGAAACACACTTTTCTGCTAACAATCCAAAGGTCACATATACAGAGCCCACACCCTGCATGCAACCAACATCACTTTTCAGTAAACTGAGGTTCCAGAAACCATAAAACCAGAAGTGCTTTGATGAGAGTATGTTGCACTATTTCCACTTGTTTACTGTCAATAAGATGGAAACTCTTAAATCACTTGGATGATCTGGCAAGTTTCACAGCCACGATTACATTCCTGCCCTCTCTAAAAAATGCCAAGGGGAGAATAAATACTCCAGTGCAGAAGCTGGAGTGAGCACTCAGCTAAGAAAGTCAGGCCGTGAGGAGAAAGGGGAAGCTTGACTTCTCCTGAGGGACAGCTTAACTAAATTTTGGGGGTATGAAAAAGGGGAGCTTTTCTATTTTGAATTCACAGCCATGGACTCTCTTGGAGATTTAAGTGACTAAGCTAAATCCTTCTCTGTGTTGGCATACAGCAAATAAAAGCAACTTCATGTTTCTTCATTCATCCACATTAAGAATTCACAGGGACAAGGATTAGAACTTGGATCAAACACATTAAGTGTGTGTGCAGAACAGGCAGACCCTCTAAGGCTCATATTTTTCTAAAAATCCTTTTCCTCGTCTCCAATATTTCTCTATATTGTCTTTAGACCTATTGGAACTAAATTAATGAAGTATCTTCAATAAAACCTCAAGTCTGTTTCTTGGGGTTTTGTTTGATTGATTGATTGATTTGTTTTGTTGTTGTTTTAACTTGCTCTATGCCAACGTGCAGTCAGTATTGTGTCTACGTTCTCTCTTTCTCCTTTTCCATTACAGTCTATTTCTACTATAAACTTTTAACCAAAGAAATCTTGGTTGAGAATATTTGAAAGATTATTTAATAGAGAGCTTTGGTTAAAGTCTTCCATTTATCATTAATATTTTATGTTTAAATAATTCTTTCCAATCCTGCTTCATTAATTATCTCTCACCTGGAAAACTAGACTTTTTAAAGCAACAGGTACGTTTTTCTTTGATTGAGTTGAGTATCCAATGACAAAAAGTAAAAGAACTTGTACTGTAGTCACTTCCACACAAAATGCCACGCTGAGGGAGGCCTATTGTCAAGTTGAGTGAATTACTTTATATGCTGCAAAATGATTACTCATAATACTGACAGACACCAAGGACTTTTCTACCTATGACAGCACTAGACTTCCAACTTACTCCATCTAAAGTGCCTCAGATGATTTCTTTACATTTCACAGTTACAAGTTTGTGGTTTTCCCCTTACTTAATCAGGAGGTTGAAAGTAGGCAGCACTGTGTCCTGTTCCCACTTTGTGCTCACGCACTGACCCACAAGCAGGCCAGGTTTGATTATTCTGAGGTGTCAGTGGATCTTAAGGAGGTGGGAGATCCAGGGGTCCATGGTCTGGCTGATCAGACTTGTGTCCTTAAAACACCCTGAGGACAAGGAGCAGCAAGTCTACACGTACACCAAACACATAAGCCCTTCTTGGGACTCCCACTGTTTTCCTGGGAAAAAATGTTTAGACTCGCTTCTGCCTGAAAATCTTAAATCATTGGCAGGAACTGTCACCAGATGTGGTATGTCTGACTCATGATGCTTTCTCTTTGGTCTGTTTCAGCCAACTATAGTCGACCTGAGATAGCATGGCTGCACATTGGGGAACTAAAGCCCAGCGAATACTTGAATCTTTCCTGTTCTTCCAGCGGAGGTTATCCAGAGCCCGAGCAAATGACTTGGCTAATTTCATACAAAAACCAAACGTGCAGTCCTAGGGGTCACACGGATGTCTCACAGGATGCCATAACAAAGCTGTACAATGTTACTAGCAAGCTGAATATCCCAGTTCCTACAAACACCCCCACTAACATTAGCTGCCTGCTTCACCTTGGAGAGCAGCTGGGGAGCCTTGTCTCGGTGCCACTGGGCATAGGTGAGTCTCCGTTTGCCAGTTCTGGTTTCTGCACGGGTAGGAGCAGTGTACATTGCAGCAGGGAGGATCACAGATAGCAGCATAGTCAGGGCAGGGAATAAACACAGAGTAGAACAGGAGGTGGTTACAAGGCTTGTATGTTCTCCATCTTGTTCACCAACAGCCGTGACCACCAAATTCCCTCTCCAGTCTCATTACAGCAGGGAGAGGCACAGAGAAGGAAGGCTACTGCTACACAATCCAGAACACAGCCTTGTTCACTCCCTCCCTAGATGCTGCTGCAGGAGCAACAAAACAACCTGAATGTCTGGATTAGGTGACAGCCAGTCACAGAATCAGAGTACTGCCGGGCTTGGAAGAGGCATCTGGTGATCATTCTGGTCAAAGTAGGGTCAACAGGTAGCACAGGTCCTTACAGAGTTGAGTTCTAAATATCTCCTGGGATAGAGACTTCCCAACCTCTCTCGGCAAACAGCTCCAGTGTTTGACTGCCCTGACAGTAAAGAACTTTTTTTCTGATATTTAGGTGCTTGAGCTGCTGTTCTTAATCATTGTCTAGAGAGAAGCAGAAGGCTAAACAGAAGAGTCCCTTGGACTCGATTTGGCTCACAAACTGCCAAATAGACTGTGTTGAGTTTTAAAGTAAAGGCCATGAAACTTCAGCTAGTTTTAGAAGCATTGCTGGTGGTTTCCATAACATTTGGCAGAATGAAGTGTGCATTCCAAAATTACTATTTGGGGATTTTTTTTTCCTCTGGGATCGTGTCTTTTTTTCAGAGGCCTCTTGCAAGAAGAAGCTGGGGACCCAAGTTCCAATAAGACTTTACTGCTGGATAATCTCAGGGTGCCACATGACTGATCCTTTCGTTAACTAAAGTTGTATTTTATTTACCTCCTGGGACAGGAAAACATTCTTTGACTTATTTTTGTTCATAAGGTACACCACAAGTGCATGAAAATAAGGACAATTCCCACATGGCTTGCACATCTCCTTTAGACAATGTTGAAAATGGAGAACTGTGCTTCAGCTGATAGGAACAAGGAGCCAAGAGGGGATGGCAGCATTGCAGGAAGCTTAGCAGGGTACTACAGGCATGCACCTTACTCCTGCAGATGTAAAAGAAGCTTGCCACTCATTCTGAAAAAAGTTCCACAGTGCAGTTTTCTTCATAAAAATTTAGCTGAAGGGTTATCAGTGCTAGATACAGCAAACTGCCTCTGATGCCTGTACATTCTAGGATTTAAAAATGGTATTAAAATACAATACAGAAGGTATTGTACTTTGGAGGTTTGCACACCTCCACATGCTGCTTATGAGCTACATGGCTACATTAGCTATATTAAGTATATTAGATATATTAGTTATAATGCTGCATCCTCCTCTTCCCTATTACATTCTTCTTCTCTCTCCCCTGCCTTTATCAAAGTAGCCATCTGATAAGCAGTGATGGTGGATAAGAAACTAGGAGCCCCAGATAAACAAAGACTTCATTTGGTGATAACTGAAGCTCTATCAGTTGCTAGCAACAAAAATGTCAAAAGCACAATAACCAGAAATGGAGGGAAACACCTTTGCATTCCATGTTACTTTCACATCCCTTATGGCATTTCGTTAGGGTTTGATCATCATTTCTAACAGACACCAAGTACTAACATATCCCAGGTTCTTCAAACTTGCATGGTACCACAAAGTAGCAGTAGCACAGTAGCAGCCTCATAGGCTCTTATGAATTAAGTTGCTGATTTCTCATGTTACCCAAACTGCAGAAAGAGCACTTTGCCTTCCTGTTGTGCTACAGTGGCTGTTAAGTCTTGCTAGTTTTGCTAGTTATTTGAAATGGAAATAAAGCAACGTGGATAGTGATTTGTTGACACTGTTAAAGCATTGTAGAAGCAAAGGATGCTGAGGGCCTTTCCATAAACTTCTAATTCACATAACTTTGGGATAGATTGCTTAAGCTAATTGTCTCTAAATTAAACCTTTGCTGTGTGTATCTCCTCTATCTTCTTACTCAGAGATACAAGGGGAAGAAACGGAGCAAGTGAAGACAAATTTCTTTGGCCCACTTATAGCTGTAGTTATACTGATCACATTTCTTCTGGGGTTTGTAATATTGAAGAAGAAAAGAAATATCTCATCTACCAACCAAAGTAAGTTACGACTTCTCAACTTCAGCTCTACTCTCTCTCAAGTCACAGGCTTTGCTCTTTGTAATCATCCCTTCACCTATATTCAAGCTGCTAACAGAAGGTTATGTTTCATGCTGGACTTAAGCTAAACTTCCTTGGACAATTTAGTCCATCCAACAGTAAGTAAAAATATTTTTCTCCTGTCTTGTCCTGGGATCCACTTCTCCCTCTTTGTGCTCTGTGAAAATGCCATGGCACAAGTGTACCACTTTTTGTGCAGTTTCATACTTTTTTTTTCTGTTTTATTGGTAGATTTGGTTCCTAAAACCATTGAACTATATTAACCTTTTTTGTCCATCACAATTTATGAGAAAGGTGGCGCTGGGGGAGGGATGAGATGAGGCTTCTGTCAAGTGCAAGTATCTCTGTCATCACAGAGCTTAAGGAGCCCAGGCATTGCTCCACCACAGGCTGCCCAACAGTGGACTGGGAGAATCATCCTGTAATGGGAACAGAATTGGATCTTTGCATTGCATTTCTCTACTTTGTCCCAACAACAGGTATCAGCAAGTCCAGGTTTTATTCTGAGCTGGAAGGATCCTCACACTGACATCAGAATCTATCCTTCCTTGTAGCAAGAGGGAAATGCATTTGACACAGTCAGACCTGTTTCCTTACACAGTCAAGGGTTCTAAGCCCCACCTCATTCTTTCTCCAAACTCTAAGATAACTGGACACTTATTATGAAATATTTTTCAGCGCCTATTTCTCACATTTCTGTAAATCACATATTCATCTCTTTTTAGGTGTCAGTCTACCAGTCTAGAAACTATCTTGAAACTGAGACCAAGCCAGATTGGCAACCACTGCTGTACATAGCAAGGCCTGAGGTCTCACGTCGTTGGATGTTCTGCCAGAACAGGAATCCCCCTCAGATGCCCTACAGAAGACCATGCAATATTTTTGTCCGATGGCTGAAATCCACTGGCCAGCGTTCTCTGCTTTTATTTTTGCTCCACAATGGTAGTAAATATGACGATTTGCCTGTCTGCATGACCATATTTTACTTGTATTTTTCATTATGCACTGTGACATTGTAAAATCCTGGGAGTCAATGAAGAAAGCAGAGCTGCGTGGGCTAGAGAAAGGAGCATCTCAGAAAGAGAAAGAGTAAGGCTCAATCTGTGAATCGTAACCACCACTGGAAACATGATCAGAGGTGGGCTATTAATCATGAGCCACAAAGGCTTTTCACAGAGCCAGCCTAGCTTTGCACCAGTAACTTCCTTGTAAAGCTCCACAGCAGAAAAAGGAACTTCAGGACACTCCTCCACTTTCTGAGAAAAGTCAGGCAATTCCTATCAGGCATTTGGAACTAGAAATCACCTGGAAGAAAGACTTGCTGTAAACGTCATTTCTAGTTGTGGTTTGTTTGGTTGGTTTTTTAACTACTGTCTAAGCTTAATATGTCCAGACAGTTAGTACCTCCACATTTTGTTCCTCTGTATTCTGTCTGGATGTTGTACTAGTTGTTCAGGTGGATGCAGGGATGGAAAATGAAAGCATGAGGTATCACTCAGATGTGTAGAAATCTAAATATATAAAATCAAGCTAAGCAGGTAACAAAAAAAATGTGAGTCATGTTCCAATTTAGTTGACTATGTTCTCACTTTCTTAATTCTGCTTCAGACCTTGAAGATAGAGCAATCCATAAGCTATGGTATGCTCAGCTATAGGAATTAGTTTTACCTTTCAAAATATTCTCCATTTCACTCAAAATGTTCCAGTTCTCCAATCTTGAATGATCTCTGCACTTTATATTCCTCAACAACACTGACATCTTTCAGGAGGAAGCATGCAGCAGAATTGAGACAGAATTCTCCCAAGGTCTTGACTGTGTTTGTAGGCCTGACATTTTCAGCAAGAGCAGGGACATTAGCATCACATTCTCAAGACAACCAATTTCAGCTCAGTTACAGTCTAGGGGCATAAATTCTCTACAGTTTCTGCTGGGTATAAATGCTCTTTTCTGTTAAATGATGTTGTGAGTTGCTAGATTCCACGTAAAATTTTACCCATTTTCAAGTGTGTGGGAGAATGTACATGTACTTTTGAGTTAGATAAACCATCTGAGAGTCAGTTTGTTAAGCTATTACACTAACATTCCAAATATTTTCATTCATATTAATATCATTCAATTCCATGAAAAGTTAAAGGGTTTATTTTGATGTAAAAGTTTATATTTGCTAGCAAACTTATTTAATGACTTATTAAAATACAGGTGTTTTGCTGTGTTGGTGTTTTAATCTCCTGCCATCCATAGAATCATAGAATGTCTGGGCTGGAAGGGACCTCCAAAGGTCATCTAGTCCAACCCCCCTGCCACAAGCAGGGACATCTCCAACTAGATCAAGCTGCTCAGAGCCTCCTCCAGCCTGATCTTGAATGTCCCCAGGGATGGGGCCTCCACCACCTGTCTGGGCAACCTATTCCAGTGATCTGTCACCCTCATACTGAAGAACTTTTTCCTAATGTCTAACCTAAATCTACCCTTTTCTAGCTTAAAGCCATTACCCCTCGTCCTTGTGAATCGTCCCTCTCCTGCTTTCGTGTAGGCTCCTCTCAGGTACTGGAAGGTTGTTATAAGGTCCCCCCAGAGCCTCCTCTTCTCCAGGCTGAACAACCCCAACTTCCTCAGCCTGTCCTCACAGGAGAGATGCTCCAGCCTCATTAAAGTAGTATATCAGGGAATATCCACACTTAGTGCTCTGAGGGAGAAAACTCTCCCAGAATTGTTTCTTGGAAGCAAATTAATAAAAGAAGTACTGCTGCAATGACCAAGAATGTCACAACTGAAGGTTTCCTATGTTCATTCATAGAGCTGGATACCTGTGCATGATTCTGCATATGCATACCTCCTTGCTTTATTGACCTATACACCTCAAATACAAGATATAAAATTCTAGTCTTCAAATTTGGCCTTATATTTTGGTGCTGCAGGTCGTCAAATATATCTCCAGTGGGTCACACAATCTTCTCTAACACTTGATAAATAAAGTTTGTGGTTCAGCTATCAGGTATATGAAATCAGGTAGACAGTATAGATTCACTAGGTTTGTATTCACTCACTAGATTTGTGTTGTCTCTCTTTTTTTTTAACAAATGCTGTAATTCTGTATTTTTTCCCCTTCCCACTCAAGCCATCCACCTCAAATCCTCACTAACATTGAGGCTGTCAGAACATCTAAACCCTGTTTTGCCCCTACCCAAACAACAAGCCTTGTCAGTCTTTTGTCTTCCATAAAGAATCATAGAACAGTTTGGGTAGAAGGGACCTTAAAGATCATCTTGTTCCATGCCCTCTGCCACAGGCAGGGACACCTCCCACGGGACCAGGCTGCTCAAAGCCCCATCCAAACTGGTCTGGAACCCCTCCAGTGATGCAGCATTCACAGCTTCCCTGGGCAACCTCTCCCAGTGTCTCGCCATCCTCATAGAGCTACTTCCTTACATCCAATCTAAGTCCACCCTCTTCCAGTTTAAAGCCATTACCCCTCAGCCTATCACTACAATAATTTTACTATTGTAAAAAGTCCCTCCACAGCTTTCTTGTAGGGCCCTTTCAGGTACTGGAAGGCCACAGTAAGGTCTCCCTGGAGCCTTCTCCTCTCCAGGCTGAACAACCCCAACTCTCTCAGTCTATCCTCATAGGAGAAGTGTTGCAGCCCTCTGATCATCTTTGTGACCCTCCTCTGGACTTGCTCCAACATGTCTGAGTCCTCCCTGTGCTGGGGGCTCCACAGCTGGATGCAGTACTCCAGGTGGGGTCTCACCAGGGTGATGTGCTGCTTATCTGACCAGCTTTACACACAGAGGAAAAAAAACATCACAAACCTTTCATGTTTGTCCCTAGGTGGAAAACAATAACCAGTTCCTTCACAAGAGACAAGGTACCTGAAAATCTATGCTAGGACTCATGAGTCCTACTCTAGCACATTCTCTTAACAGAAACAAAGAAAATTATTTTGAGCACTTGGAAATTCAACAGTTTTTGCAATATGTCTTGGTATCTCTGAGAGGGTTTTTCATCCTGATACACTGTCCAACTATCACTCTCAGCAGTAGTAACTAGGGGAAAAGTCACATGATTTATCTTTTGACAACTTTGTTCCATCCTTCATTTGTTTCTAATGGGTGAAGTTGTTTGCTTTCCCGCCATGCCACCCTTCTACATTAGACTGCCAACCTCCTTCTATTACCTGATCAATTTCTCTACGTCCTCTTTTCTTGCTCTTAAAATCAGCTCTAATTCCCTCCTGCTGCTAAAGACAGTTAAAGTGAAGAAAGCAGATGGGCTTCAGGGGAAATCTTAGTTTGTCTCTATCTGTTCAAATACATTAATCCTGCACTAGCAGGTGTAATGAGTGCAGTAGAAAGGCACAAGAAAAATGTAGCTCATGTGCTGGCACTTTTGTCCCCCATATGGGTATATTCAGGCTATCTCCTCACCCACTTTGTAGTTTTTTTTTCCTTTGAGAGCATCTTTCAGTCATTTAGCTACTCTATACACATGGCAAGCAAACACATAACATACACCTACTACATACCTACTACAGCATGTAACAGCTTCACTTAAAAACACCATTCCTTTATTTTTAGGAATTTTTACATTATGAATTTCCGAAAATGCTAACAAAGAAACGGAAACAGTGTGTTAAACCAGTACCCAGTGCCCTGAGGTGAAATCCTGTCGCCAGACTTACAGCTCTGACAGACTGCTTCAGGTCCACTGGTTACCCAGCGCTGAATCGCAGAACAGTTGAGCTTGGAACAGACCTAGAGAGATGGTCCAGTTCAACATCCCTGCTCGAGCAGAGTCACAGAAGCAGAAGAGAGAACTGGACACAGTGCCTCAGATGTGGCCTCATCAGTACTGAGGGGAAGATTCACATCCTTTGATCTGCTGGCAACACTCCTCCTCGTACAGCCCAGGATACCATTAGCCTTCCTTGCCACAAGAACATGTTGCTAGCTCATGTTTAGCCTGGTGCCCAGCAGGACCCCCAAGCCTTCTGCAAAGCTGCTTTCCAGCTTGTCAGCTCCCAGCATGTGCTGCTGCATGGAAAGGAGACAAGTTGAGTTAAAAGAGGCAGAATAAGCAGGTTTCTGGAATTTATCTGAAAAAGCCAGCACATAGTCAAGGTTTGTACTGTGGAAAAGAAAGGGTCTGCTATAAAAAAATATTAGAGTGAGAAAGAGTATGAGCAAAGGTCTCTATGTTAGAAGAAAAGCCAAGACAAACCCAAGCAAAGAAAAGAAGATGATCAGCAGCATATTCCTTCATCACTAGATAATTTCTTGAAAGAACTATCAGTGGTCACAGCTTTCACTATTCAAGTTGCCTATGGCAACAGAGTATATTGTGAGTAAGGTAGAAATCCAGCTTTTCCTATTAGGTCAGACATCCAGCAGAAGAGGTTTCTAAAACTCCGAGAGCTTTTTTTCTGAGAATTTCTTATGTCTGTGATATTGTACAAGATCCAGTCTCCAACTACTGTTTGGAAAGAGTCTCAGATGAGGTTTGACCAGTCATCTTCTTTGTCCAGATGTGCTGGACAAGATCTGAAATACTGAACCTCTCAATAACAACTAATTCCTCCTCCTTCTTTAATTCAACTACAGTTAGACCTGATCACTACACTTAAAACGTAAAGGTATTGCTTAACATCTTTGAAATCATGGGCTTCTCTCACTGGCCCACAGGCTCCAGGCCGCCCAAAGGCAGAACCCACAGGCTCCAGGCCGCCCGAAGGCAGCGCCCACAGGCTCCAGGGCTCTCCTTCCGCCCACCAAGCCCCGCCATGGTCGGTGGCCCGACCGACGGCCTATGTCCCCTGTTGAAGGACAGGCCGCCTGTGCGCACCGGTGGCGCTGCCACCCCGGAACGCTCCTGTGCCCCCAGCACTTTTGTGTGGTTTTTTCCCGAGAGGAGCTCAAGAGGC
>NW_008594124.1:31282-38371 GCF_000691845.1 Merops nubicus | reverse complement strand
ATGATTCTATTCTATGATTCTAAGATAAATAACAGGAATCAAAAAGTTTAAATTTGCCCAAGACCAAAGGAGTTACTGTAAGATAGGACATTAGAATTCGAGACCCTCACTTCTGTATTTTATAGCCTAAACTTATATAAAAATCTAACACTAGTATAAGCAGATATAGATCGTAGGCATATAGATTTGCTTAGCTCCTCTGTGAAGCATACTTCCAGTTGCTTTTGCAGCTTTTAATTCTTGCAAGCAGCTCTGCTCTGACCCTGCCTAAGTCACCTGTGAAGTAAGAACGATTCTGCTGCTTTAGTTCATGTTTCTCTAGCTGGGACAGGGTTAGGTCCCTGTAGGGTTAGGTAATACCTAACCTGTAAGGGTAATCTGTCTTTCTAGGTGTTTTGTAAAGGAGATTAAGGTCTGCTCAGCTAGACATGGAAGGCTGTGGTGTAACTATTTTTTTGGTTCAGCTATTCTAGGGCCAATGCCAGTCCTCAGCTTCTCTCAGCAGAGGTGTTATGAATAAGAGAACAAATTGTAACATCTTTTTAGTGCCACTCATGACTGATATATTTCACGTGTCACTTCAGCTTGCACCATAAGACTGCACTGACGCAGAGCAATACTGAGACCAAAAAATCCCAAAGGCTTTTTGACCAAGCTTTCTTGCGTCTTCTGGTTTCTTCCCATATGATGATTAGTTGTCCTTAGTTGAAACAGCTGTTTCAAAATCTCTGCCGATAAAAGCTTGTCTTGATAGGAGGCTGCCTTTAAAGATTTTTTGGTACTCTGTAAATGGACCAAAGAATTCTATAAACTTAAAGTTTCTGCATCAATCAATGCACAAGAACTACTCTTGTAAAAGTGCATGCTTTGTGAAAGTCCACTACAACCACCAAAGTTCAGAAAAAACACATAACTGCTTCCTCACCCTTTCCAGTAAACTACCAGTGTGCTAACCATCAACGCTGTTCCTCTATGTGCTCCCAGAATTTGGGTTTGCAATCCCACAGTTCTGTTCTCACCAGAGCAGGACTGGTGGGTCAACCATTTGCCTTTGGTAGAACATAACTAAACATGAGTTTCCATGCATGGCCGCAGTCTTGAATCAGAATTGATACCCTCTCTAAGGCAGCGGAAATCCCCATTATGGCTGATAGCCTGAGATCAAACCTGAATATCCTTTGGAAAAAAAAAAAATAGTGATCAGTCTCTCATCCCAATACTGGTGATTGACAGTACAAGACATCAGGAAAACCTCTGCAATATTTTCCCCAACAAAACTTATTTTTTTTGTATGCTAATCTTATATCTGAATATACACTCTAATCCTAGTATTCATATCTCTACCCTTGGTAATCATCAGCCTATCTCTAATGTTTCTTTTGTTCAGAAAAGGTTAACTTTTCTCACTTTTCAGTAGCAGATTACACAAAGGGAACTTTATGGTATGTATTACACTCACAAAGCAGTTTTCTCCATCTTGCAATCACTTTAAAAAAAAAAAAAACAAAAAAACTTTCTTCTTATCTTCCTTCCTGCATGAATGTCTGAGATAATCAATGAAGTTCCTGTGTAGAGAATAAATTGAACTTGAATGGCTCCTCTTAAACTGTACAATCAAAGAAAGAAGAGTTTTTTGCTGATGATTTTGATATTCAGTTTAACTTTCTTCACCAGGCTGTCAGCTCAGTGAAAGTGAGGTCAATCTGACCACACTCTTCCTAAAGGATCCTCTTCTTAACCATTTTCTTGAGTATACATCTTCTGAAAAATCAATGGCAGCATCAAGAGGTATGTACTTTGCCCAGAAACCTGGGGGCTGATTGACCTTTGCCATGCATCTTGTGAAGCTGTTTAGGTGAGTGCAGCATGGGTGTAAGACAGTGCCTGATAACAACAGTAGTGTTTAGCATCTGCATTCCAGTGATGTAAATGCCTGCCAGAAGATGCAGGACAACAGAGATGCAGACCTCTGTTCTACAATATGAACAGTTTCAGATCAGGGCAAATGAGAAGAAATGGACACTCACCCACACATACAAAAGAAACTGACAATTTAAGATCCTGGAGTCTCTGATTCAGAAACCAGAGTTTTTACAGGACATATATTGCGAAACAAAACACAGTAAGCAAAATATAGGAATTTACAGAAACCAAGAAACTTGTCCTTCATCTTCAGTGTAATTTAGCATTTCTTGGCCAGAAGCACTGGCTCCGATCTCTGGGATAAAGGCTGTTGAGCTCCTTTGAAGTTATAGCACGGTGGGGCTGCTGTACAAGAGCAACACAAGTAAGGGTAACGAATGTGACTAAAAAGACCCCAAACATTCTTTTGCTAAGTTTTCCAGAATCCAGCCAAATTTCTCAAGAATGAACAACAGTTGTTTTAACCAATTCAGATCTGCCTCTTGGGTTATTGCCCGCAGACATTTAGCAGTATAGGCCTTTCCAGCTCAAGATGTGAAGGGAGAGGCAGAAGAGGAACAAAACCCAAGGGCAGATCTGGAGTGCTGGAACACTGATTAGCTTCAGAGAGTTCCTTAAAATTCACACCTAGTGTTGCTGAATCTATGCCTTGCACTTGGGCCTAAGAGGTCTTGGTTGTGAATCAGATTCACCTGTTCATGGACAAACCCTCATCTCTCATCTTCCCTCTTTCCTCCTACAAGTTCTCTACTGAACTTGTCTGCATCCTGATGTGAAATGAAGTGGTATGTATGAGAATAAGAGTATTATGTTCTGGATAATATCCATTATGTTGCTCTCTATTAACTCTTCATTTTGGGAGTGCATTACTGCATTATTCCTTTTGTGCCAACACTATTCCATCAAGGCCAGTGCTGGCTTACTCAGTTGTATCAATGATTTCTTCTAAGGCAGCCTAGACAATATGTTGTAACGTATATTAAACTATGTGATTTTTAAATCAGCCTTGCAAATATATTCTAAAAATTTTGTAGCTCTTCAGACAAATCCTACTGTCCATAATTTCTAATGATGATTGCTGATAAGCAGAAAACAAATAAAAATGTGATTTTTATGCACATAAAAAAGATCATTGGAATGAGCACAATTCTTTAGGAAGCTCACGAATGAGAATTTTGTTTTGACCTGTATTGTAGAAAGCTTTTCAGTTGTCTTGTAAAAGAAGATACAAATTACATTAAATAATTTTGGAATTGCGTATGTTACAATAAAGAAATGTCAAAAAGTTACGTGTGTATTGAAACATATTTTCACTTACCCTGAATTACAGTTCTATTCAGATAATTTTTTTCAGCAGAATAAATTAACTAAAGTTTATTCCTTCAATCTTAAGAGCATTAAAATAAGGCTACTTTTCTGGTTTATGAATGTAACTTTAGACAGTGAAGAACAGATTTCTAGAAGCATTACAATATTTTAAAATAGTGTTGATATGTAGGAACATTTTAAAGCTTTTTTTTTAAAAAAAAAATATATTTCTTACTGTTCTTGTACTCTTCCCAGAAAAAGTTGTCTCTGCTGCAGTGCTTTTAAAATTCCTTTGTATTCCATATTACCTGGAAATGATGTTAATGCACAGTTGTTTTTGTTAGCAATGTATATTGCATCGTCAAACTTTCTATGAATGGTGGGTGATATTCATTAACATGAGAAGTCTGAAGCCAAATCTGGGAGGCAGCCTGATCCAGATTGTGTGTGTAGCTGGTCTGTCATTTACAAGCAGAGAGGGCAAGGCTGTTGTGTTACTCAGCACAACTTGGAGAGAAGTGTAGCCCTCTCAGCTCCACTTGTGCTGTTTACAGCTGCCTGGGGCTTGCTCTGTGTTGTGCTAGACAACCTGGAGTGTGTACTGTGGTAACCGGGCAAGGCTGTAGCACGTTCTATGTTCCTACAAAGAGAAGTGCCACCATGACCCTGCAGGGCAGGAGTCTCTGTCCCAGCCTTCTCCGGATTGCCTTACACAGGCACAGCAGAGGTGGTATTTTTGAGTGGCCACATCAAATGAGGATGAATTAAGGATGTGCAGAACTCAGGCGTGATTCCCTTCTGCCAGGGAATCACTTCACCCCGCAGGCCTAAGCAGGTGAAGTTTAGGAAGTTTCCTGCAGTCAGTCCTGACCTCTGACTATAACCACTCAGCTGAGCCAGGTGCTTTTGTTTCTGTTGGGGGGCACCTTTCTACTCAAAGGCAGTGCTCACTTATCTTCTCACACTAAATTGTTCACAATGTTTCATTGTATACTGGCCAAAATGATGCTGCATGTTTATTTGAGAAATGAAGCTTAAGAACAGAAGTGTATGCAAGACAAGAGAGAAAAGAAAGGTAGAAGGAGAGATGCTGGTAGGGATAGATGAAGAGCAGGAGTGATCTAGGATGTTTATCAGAAAGACCAAGTTGAAGGGCATGTAAATCCAGTTAACAACTTGAAAACAGGTAGCCATATTAAAGGAAGTGGAAATAAAGTCAATTAGGGGCAGGAGGCATTAGTTGGGGGTGTCAGCTGGTGAACGATGACTAATTTGATATAGTCTAATCACATAGTTTGGCTATTTGATTACCAAATTGAGGTCCAAACTCTTCTCCTTCCAGGGCAGTCTCTTCAGAAAAGAGGGTAGCTGGAATCATCATGAATCAGATCCATTTCTTAATTGAAATTAGTTTAAACTAGCTGTAATACATATGATGTAAAACCCAAGAAGCAAATATTTGCTGAGACATGGTGTGAAACACAACTATTTGGGGAAGCTGTGGGTACACAAAGAAGGGACGGGGCTAAGGTGTGAACGTGCACGTGGAGGTTCACACGTATGTGTATCAAAAGTGAGCCTGTAAGGATACTCCCCTCTCTCCTGTGCTCTTAGTCTCTAACTCACTCTTTATTGACTATTTATTGACTCAGTAATGTTGTTTGGATGAAATGTATGAAGAATGTCAGGAATCAGCTCTCTTGTCAGTAACTAGCCAGTGGAGATAAACCAACACACATCCAAATGTTGTATGTACCTTGTCCACCTTTGTAAGAGCCTACACAGCCTCTCTAGTGCTGTTTACTAGAATAGGTGGTCAGGGTAAACACAGAAAAAAACAGGACATGTATAAAGTGATATTTTCCTGACAATCAATACTTTATCAATTTCCTGAATCAGAGGTTATATTCAGACTTCAGAAGCTATCCTCCATAGATTTGTCTAATCTTTTCAAATCGGTGAGTATTTTTCACCTCTTATAATCATCTTGCAGCAGAAAATTTTCACAATTATGTACTTTGTGGAAAACATGGCTTCCTCTGTTGTAAATGTAGTGTTTCTTCGTTTCAGCAGGTGCCCTTTCCTTCTGATGCTGTGGAAAGAGGAGTAAACAATGCATGTGTGCTTCTGCTGGGCAGTTTGTAACATTCTATACCTCTGCACATATTTGATGACTGGGTCTAGGTGTATTGCTCAAGGTTTTCTTCCCTCTGCCTTATTTGCCTCTTCAGTCATTGTCGGTATCGATGCTGCAGGAAGAGGAAGGGCATCCAGTGGAAGAGAGCTTCTCGGGCAATTTTGCCGTTGCATTCCTGAAAGTATTTTGTCTATTCTGGAGCTTACCTCAAGGCTGGACACAGCGAGAGCTCTGCTTATATCATCGGCAGTATTTCTTGTGTCTGTGATCTGCTAAGTGGAACAAGAGAGTGCAGTGTGTGCCTCCATTAAAGGACCCATTTGTTGCTACACTGTGTCTGTAATCATACAGGTCATGATTCAGCATGGTTCCCCATGTCTGTGCAGAGGAACAGCCTCAGTGAGATGCTTTGAGATAAGCATGTGCTTAACTATGCCAAACTGGTTTAAACCACTGACACGAAGGGTGTGCGTGGGACCAGAGAGACACAAAAGCTTTTTTCCTGCTTGCTAGCACATAGCATAAATGCAGAAAATGCTGAATTTATGCTTTAGAGAAACAGAAAATCACCCTCTAAATGCCTCTATATATAAGGGAGCTAGTTCTGTTTGCACTAAAGCTGAAATGTTATCTAAGTTCTTTTTCTTCATATGTAGGGATGAATATCAGCTGGGAATGAAAGAACAAGTGAAAAGAAGTATCCTAGGCAGTTTTTGCAAAGAATTTCTTTTTTTTTTAGGTTGATCTGAGGATCATCAGGACTGGACCTTAGCACCAGGAACCTCCAGCAGACTGCAATGCCTCTGCCTTTAATACACTTCCACCCCTGTGTGTTATACAGCTGTAATACTGAACACACGAGGTAGACAGCTGCCCTGAGGCATTCTCTGTAAAAACTTTCATATCACAACGGAACTGAACGTACCATTATAACACCACGTCTCCTCTTCTTCACGGTAAGAATTGTTCTGAAAAGCAGGCAATGTCATGGAAATGTTATAATAGACATATCCAGAATATATGGGTGAGTTAGCTGTCTCCAGTGATATATTTAAGCTGTTCCTGCTACTATACATAGAGCAGGTTAAATATAATTAACATTGGTCAAAGGGTCCTTTTACTTTACATACTTTATGAATGTATTAGCTCAATTATCAGGAAGGAGAAAAGGAAAGTGTATTTCTTAATATCTATTGGTATAAGCTCCTCTAAGTAATTTCCATTGCAACATGCATTTTGGCTCTCCAAGAAGCATGAATGTTTTCTCTCTCCCTAAATCCCATAATTGTTTTATTGCTACATTTAAAAATGTAAATAATCATTCCCCTCCCCATAGTAAATTAGATGCAACCTGTCTAGCTCTGAAAATGAACATTTCAATATCTTCAGACACACAATGACATTGTATCAATATTTAAAATCATTTTATGCATGTATTCCAGGTTGTCCAACTTCATTAAGGGCATTTATCAGCCCTCCAGCTACAGTGTATTCCCATTGGAGTTGTAGGCCTCAGGCCCTACCAAAGAGAAATTTAAACTAACTTGCCTTTTTAATTCACATTATTCTCAAATATTCTCTTTTTTAACTCTCTGCCATGACTAAGGTGTTTAGACCTGGTTATGATTTTGTGCACATCAACATTTACCAGATAAAATCCCCATTTTTATGTCAGAACTTGAGTACATGAAAATAATGTTCTTTCCCCTTTAATTTCCCTT
>NW_008594124.1:30300-31251 GCF_000691845.1 Merops nubicus | reverse complement strand
TCTTTCCCTATCCATTTCTATTTCCTAAGTGCAATAATAACTGAGCTTCTTTTAGCGTTGTATACAAAGCTAATGATTTGAGCTACAGGTTGATAGGGATATGGGTTTCTTGGGTTTTTGTGTTTAAAAATTAACAAACATTTCAAACATATTACATTTCATTCTCATTCTCTCTCTCTTTTCAAAACAATAAAAAACCCCACTTGATCTATTTTTTATACAAATGAGGATGCGCAGCATGAATACATATCTCTGCTAGTGGCATCAAATACTGTTGTATTAGTATACAACTTTTTTTTTTCCCCCCACAAACAAAATAAAGTCTTCCCATTGTAATGGTCTATGGGATGACTTCAGATCTGTTCCTCAAGATGTTTAGTGACCTTCTAAGTTCCTGAGTAAAACTCACAGACACTACACAGAAAAGGAAAGAAAATAGTGATATGAAAAAACTTTCCTTTGCTATTGGCCAGACAATGCAGATTTGGCCGAAGCCTCTGGTTTATCATATCCTCTCAGATTTGTGTGGAAAGGGTTTGAAAAATCCAGCATTTGTTACAAAAAAAAAGGAAGGAAGCATGTGGAAGTAGCCAGGTTAATACAACGTGCATCTGGGAATGGTACAAGCCTGGAAGAGATATTGGTGACTGAAAATGTAAAAGTTGATGTAATATTATTATTACATTATCATTGTTATTAGCTATTCTGTCTCAAATGTTCTGGTCGTGTCATAACAGTGTAAATGGCTAGGGACATGACAGATGTATACTGGTGGGTTACGATCCATTTTCCTTGAAACAGGAAAGGTGAAAGAAGGAGAAATTAAGAGAAAAACCCAGTAACTTCAGGGCCAACTTTTGGATTTTTTTCCCATAAGTAGCATTCTTTGAAGCAACTGCACTGCTCTCAATTTCCTTCTGCTCTCCACATCTCTCTTCCCTCTCCTCACCA
>NW_008594124.1:0-30269 GCF_000691845.1 Merops nubicus | reverse complement strand
CCTGCAGCCACTTTTTTTTCTTATGTCACTCCAACCCTTTTTTTGTTTTGTTCCTCTGGCTTTCACAGGCCTCTGGATTGAAGACCTCTCTATGACACATAATGCAGTCTGTCAAAGGAAGGGAAGTTCAATCTGCCCTGGTTACCTGGGCTTCCTTTGGTGGGGATAGAGCTTATCATCATCTATGTATTATCCTTCTAGAAAGAAGCAGGTGCTTTCTCTTCTGTAGAAGTCCTGGATACAATTCCTATACAGCAAAGTTCTGAGGCTGTTTCTCAAAGATATAGAAATCCACAAAAAGATTCAGCCTCCTAAGGCCAAAGTTTGCTGTCTGAAAACACTATTCAGCTTAAGGCAAGTGGAAGTGAGTTGAGGACCTTACCACAGTTAAGCAGCAGCTTGAAATACTCCCACTGCAGTCCAGAAAGCTCTATAGTGCTGGTGTTTTTTAAAACTAACAGATTTCTTTAAAAGTACCCAGGAAAATGTCATACTCTCCAGCCATGAAGAGCTCTGAGTCTTTGTCTCCTGTTTCAGTGGGGATTATCCTTATTGTGGTAGAGTCTGCTGTGTCAGACATGCCCAGATATCTTCATTTACAGTCTTCATCTTGAGGCCAATCCTAGAGAAGAGTACTGCTGGTGACTGACACCCAGTCAGTGAAGGCAGTCTGGACTCTGCCTATTTTTTTCTCTACAGACACCTGACAATCTGCTTATGGAAGAGTTGGAGCTGTTGGAGAAGTTTGTGTCCTTTGAAACTGTTGTCAGGTATTCTGCTATAAATGAGTTGGCCTTCTTCCTGGAGATCATGTTGTTGTGAGGCTTCTTCTCCATAGAGTTCAGGGAAGATTGCCTTTAGATCCAAAATCTGTTCTTCCAACATAGTACAAGCACTAGCTAATCCTAACATTTCCATTGCCAGCCAGGCCTTATCTGTAAGAAAAAGTGCTGGAAAAGAGAAAATGTTTGAGACAGAGAATGCCCCTGTTTAAGTAGATCACTGAGAAGGGTGATTGTGATGGTGGTGGTGAAAGGGTAGGAAAGATTAAATCTCTTGGCAGTACTGCAGTAAGTTATATAAATAAGAATAATAACATGAGGAGAAGAGAAAAGGATTTGGGCATGTGAAATGATCACAGTAAGGAACAGTATGTGAAAAAGGGATTTGGAAGCAGACCTGGGAAGGAAAAGAATCCCTATCACAGAGGATAAAGAAAGAATACAATGGATAAAGAGGAAGAGATGCAGGGAAAGGGCAAGTAGACAGTCTAAGAACAGAGAGGAGGAGATGCATAAACATAAAGCAAAGAAAAGAAAGAGAGTATTAGAAAAAATGGAGAGATACTTAAACTGCAAAAAGTCTGAAATTGAAGTTAAATGAGAATAAAGAGGATGGAAGAGAAAAAGTAAAGAAACAGAAGGCTCAATAAAGAAATAAAGGCAGAAAATATCTAAAAAAAAAAAAAAAGAAAAAAACAAGAGTAAGTGATTCTATGGAGATGAAGAGAGAATATAAGTGGGAAACTAATGGCAATTTTCTATTTTGTAAAGTACTGGGAACCTGCCTATAAAAAGGTCTATATAAAAACTTGTCATTACTGTTGGTTATTGCCCAATTCTCATCAGGCAAGCTACACTGAATGTAGTTGTGTCCAGATCTTGGAAGAGGATGGTGGTACTTCTGATACTAGTTTAGATAAAGAGGTCTGTATAGCTGCAAATGAAATCGGTTTGGGATTGTTCATGTGGGTTTTTTGTTTGTTTGTTTGTTTGTTAGTTTTCCTTATTTATTTATTTATTTATCATTGTGTGTGGCTGTGGCATCCTTCTAACTGAGATCTGCATAGTGCATATGAAAGGAGTTTGCTGAACTTATGAAGCAACATTTTCCTCTTGTTCTTGGATTCTATATCTAAATCCTGCCAGGACAGGTTCATCCCACACATGTGATACTCATACCAATTGTTGACAAATGTCTCTCTCTGTGAGGTCATGGGCATCATAGGGACTAACATTTTGGGTCAGGCTTGAGGTACATTGAGAGACGAGGGTGTTTGTGGCAGGTTGCAGTGTCAGATCATGCTGCACTGTGCTATGGCCAATGCTTTTTGCTCTCTCACTGTCATGTACTCATCATTTATTCATAATTTTTTAAAGAGGAAAGAATCATTGTTTAATGAACTTTTTTGAAGAAAATGGAGCAAGGGAGAAATGAAACACTGTGAGCTCCTCTACTCCCTAGATTTATGACCTGCATAAATCCAACCATTGTGTTATTTAGACAGCCTTCCTATTTAGCCGACATGAAATTTGTATGCTCCCACATGGTTGAGTTGCTAGTTTTTTTATCCATGCAGCTGGGATTCTCTGAGGGAACATGATGGGCGAAGGGGAGGACGGGAGAGGAGAACACCTCCAAAATGTTCTGGGTGTGCCTTTCTGGCTTTGCACTGGTGGCACTCAGGCTGATGGGAATCAGTGGTGGCAGCCATGCAAATGAGGTCAGAGTTGGTTCCTCTGTGGCTTTTTTATTCTTCCAAGCACTCTGAAGAAGTGGGTTTGCATGTTAAAACTGCCCTATGAAGCAGCTCTGACATGTGGGGCTGCCTGGCACAAGCACAGCACATAATAACACGAAGTATTTGGCAGTGTTACAGGGCTAATCTTTACGTAACTGTTCCCGAACAACTTCTTTGGCGCACTGAGCACAAACAAGCTTTCCATCAGCCTTTGGCTGCGTGCAGATTGTCTTGTGTCATCTGCCTCACTGCTGAGCAAATACTGGCTGTGACCACAGCAAGGACAACCTTCCTCTGCATTCGTAACTGACTCTCCCTAAATGGACTGCTTTTTATTCCAGAGGTATTCATGAACTATAGGCATGTTTGTCAAGAACATCCCCTTTTACTTTTAAGCACAGATGTATGCAGGAAATTATGTTGTGGATTGTTTTCAGGAGAGCAGTGGGAAAACAGGCACTGATATTTCAGTGATTTTTCCCCTGTTGAATAAAATCATAAGACGATGGCTCTCTTTTATAGTTAAGACACTGGTGTGGGACTTTGGGGACCTGAGACTGGAGTAATAGTGTTTCATTCCTTCTACCCTTTGCCCCTCTTGTCAGATTTCAATATAAACTCCTTATTATTATCTCCTATGGTTTCGTTGTCTAATTCAATGAGGCCTGGCCTCCATTAAGGCTTTTGTTCTGCAGACAGCAACATGAAGGCACATATTTACAATAACAAAATCATGTAAAGAAAATAAAGACTAGAGCTTCCCAAGCACCTCTGATCAGTGCTGGTGATGGGTGCTCTTGCACAAAGACAATCAAAGGTGCAAACATTTTTTTTGGGGGCAGGTAGAAGATGAATGTTTCTAGTTGTCTCCTCTGACCTCAGGTATCATCATCTGCCCAGTACCACTTGGTACCACCTCCCCACTTGCAAAACCCTGGATCTGGGTGCTCTTTTCACTCAGTGTTGCACAGCCACAACACACGTGCTGCTGCACAGCAAAGCCATGTGGCAGATACATAAAAATATGTACATTTCTGAGTGCTGGAACAGAGCCTTAATTTTGTTGGCAGTGAAGATGACTCTCCTTCTTTCCTCCAAGCAGGGCCTGCAGCATTCCTCAGTCCCACAGACACAAACCCTCCCTGGATTTCTCCTGGCACAGAGGCAGGCTGCCAGCCTGTGCGTTCACCCTCAGCAGCTGCTCCAGGAAGGGCAACGCCTCTGCCTCAGTGCTTGGGAGGCTGAGATCCCAGCTCCAGGCTCATGTCACTGCCTCTGACACAGCGTAGGTTGAACTGGAAACCCTCTCCTGGTTCTTGTTTAATCTTAGCTTGTGAGGAAACATTGCATACCAGGAAGGAGGCAAAGCAAAGGGAGATTGCCAGACCCAAATGTTTCATAGTTGTGAAGATGGTTTCTAAAACTGAGCTTTAAAAATAATTTGGTTTGTGTGGGGAGGGGAAAGAAGGGGGAGATCTTTCTGTTTGCCTGATGGGATTTAGAGTCTATAGTTGCCTGGGGACACATTTCCAAGTTTTTATCAGTAACTACAGGGGCTAGAAAACCCACTCTCATGTTACATGAAAGCTGAAATTCCCTCTAGTCTTACACACTGAAGATCTGAATCTTTAACCCTGACTAAATCACAACAAAATCTTTAGAATCAGCCTCAGCAAGATGTCTCACACCAAAGAAAGAAAAATCCATACAAAAAAAGTTGTTAAGCAGTCCTGGGCAGGCTCTATTGTTAAGGGAGCAGGCACTCAGATACAGCCAGGAAGGAGGAGAGGCATTTTCTGTGATGTGAAGGAAGTTCATGTACCCAAAGGTGAGAAGATAGGGTCACCATGGTCTATCCCCAAGACCATCTTACCACTCCAGTGGTGTATTGATTTGTGGATCTCTGCAAAGCATACAAACCAGGTCAAAGATATCCCTACAATTCTTTTTAATCCCTTGAAGGTATTTTTTTCTTCTTTTGTGTACTTTTTTCTCCATCTCCCTTTCACTTTTAGTAGATTTCAAGGCAGGGAGGGGGTTAGTGTTATTGTTTTCATTATTCTACTCCTTTTGTTTTATATAGGGTTCAATTTTTAAATAATTCATGAGTTTGCCTACAATAATAGAATGCTTTTTGATTTGCTTCCAAAAAGAAATGTGTGCTAAAAAAAAAAAAAAAAAAAAAAAAAGCTGAAGTGCTCCAGTAATTTTAAATTGTTTAGCATAGTGCATGCCCAGAACTCTGATCCTTTCCAAATGCAAGTCTTCACTATATATATGTATTTTCTTTTTAAGACCACTTCACTTTGGAAGTGAATAGGGTACTCTGGGCATGGACATTGCAGACTAATTTAGATTTCCTAGATTGCCTCAATAATCTGAAGAGTACTCCAGTAATTTTTGACTGTTCTCCACTATATGCCTACAAACCCATCAATGTTTTTAACTGAAGTGAATATACTTGGGGTAAACTGTAGTGCTCATTTGAAATTTTTCCATTCTTCATATCCATAGATTTCAAATTCCAGTACAAAAACTTCATAAAATGTTTGGCTGTAAGAATGTGTTAAACACTTCATGCCATAGTATTATTGGTCAACATTTTTTATGCAATGCTCCTTGTTGTGTGAGGCAGAGCCATGTCATCTCTGCCAATTTGCTGCAGGAAAAATTCCCAGAATTAGTAAGCCAATGGTTATGGTTTGGGGTTCTCTCTCTTCCTGAAGTGCTGGGGTCTAAAATCCCAGCCCTGAATTAATGTTGGCATATGGATGATGTCCACAATCAGGTAGCAAATACCTTCCTGATTGTTTTTTGCCTAGGCCAACTGTGGGTGGGAACCAACTAGGAAATCACCACCAGGTGCCCCTGTATTTGGCATTAACATCAGGTGTCCCAGCATAAAGGCTGGCTCTGCTTGCAGTGGGTGCACTGTATAGGGTTTTCAGTTATTAGAAGGGCTTATTGACTGTCCATTATGGGCAGGACTCCCAGTGATGGTTAGACACCAACACAACTGGAGCAGAGAGAGGTTTACATCTGTAATAATGGTGCCAGCTTTTGGCCTTTGCTATGTGGTTGGAATTGGACTGGTCATCTGGTTTCTAAGTTGGTTTTCTCCTGTCTTCACTTCATGCTACACCATGAGTGAATGTATCAATGTCTTTGTTCCTCTGGTGGTTAGCCACCTTGCATCCTCCATGTATATTTTAGAATTGGAGGGAAAAACTTGACCTGTGTGTTGCTTATTGATGGTAGATCCCTTCCTATTGGAGTATGCAGTCACCAAAAGATCTCCCCCCACCTCTAGTGTTTCTCCTGTGTTCAATCCTGAGACTCAATTTTTAAATTAATTTTTAATCCACAAATCAAAATGCTTCTGCAGATAGCTGAAGCACCCAGTACCTTTATGGCACGTGTGTTTTATTTTCACTTTTGGTAAGCAGTGAAGTGGATCACTAAAGATCTCCCAGCATCAGTGGCAGAGGCAGGCAATAACATAAGCAATTTAAAACCTTTTCTTCCTTCCCGTTGCACACATTGCACTTATGTCAGATAGGGTGCAGCACTTCCTGGAACTTACACTATTATATCTTGGCAGTTAATTGTTGCTCTTCTTCAGGGAATACTTATGTTTTGGACACTGCCCACAAGAGAAGGCTCATGGGCTGTCCTGAGAGGCTTTCATGCCCTAATTCCCCTCCCTGCCTTAACCTTGTGTATGAAAAAAAGTTACTCTTCATTCATATTTCTGTTAAAGAGTGTCTGCCTTTCTAAGAAATATAAGCATCTTGTTTCAGGGAGGCTCTATGCTGCCTTTACTAATTAATGTTTAACAGTAGCGCACTGGCACATTGCACTTTGCAGTCCACCTGATGTTTATTCAATCATGGTCTATCATTAAAATTATTGGAAGATGGTGTAAGTTGGCATTGGTCTGCTGCTGAACTACTTTCTGCTAAATGAGTGCTCATCTTTCACAAGAAACATGAAGATGGCACATGAACATGCTCTGGATTAGAACAGTGGCAATCCTGTGCTGCTGGAGAACCAGCTGCCTGAAGGTTGCTTTTGCAGCCTCTCCCTTGCAGGGAGAGGCTTTGGTGATGCTTTAATAACTCTGTTGCTGTGACGCTATAGCTAAGACCATGGCACTTTTTTGTCTTAGCATATTCTTTTGTTTATATGGAGGTGTGGAGCAGTATGCATTTGTAGCCTCAAAGGCCAAATACTTGTGGTACAAATTAATGACTTTTTGGGATCGCTATGGCATGACTTTAAGGACCAACCAGAACTGAGACTCAGGTTCCAGGAAATGTCTTAAGTCAATTTGAGCCTGTTTTCCCGCTTGCTTCAGCTGAATTTTGCACTTCTCAACTGTTACTAAGAATTTTAATGAGAAAAATAGTCTATTAGAATATGAGTAATTGATGGACAGAGAAAAATGTTGTAAACATGAAAATGCTGTTACAATTTCATGATTACTGATACAGTCTGCATCAGAAACTCCTGCTGTTTTCAGAAATCTTGCAGGCACAGGATTAGTTCTCCTGTACTAAATACTTTTATTCCTTGCTTTACAAGATTTATTTCTAAATTTAATGTTTCAAGGAAAGAAGGAGCTCTAGGGGCAAGATAGAGGATCTGATGATGAATCTTTCAACAAGATTCTCGTAGGGGCACAGAAGCAGGCTGTCCCCATGTGTTGTAAAACAAGCTGGTAGGGAAAACAGCCCGTGTGGCTGAACAGGGAGTTTTACTAGAACTTAGGAAGAAGAAGGGAGTCTACAACCTTTGGAAGAAGGAGCAAGGTACTCAGGAAGAGTATAGGGATTTAGTTAGGTCATGCAGAAAAAAAATTAGGGGGGCAAAAGCTCAGCTAGATACTCAACCTGGCCACCACTGCAAAGGATAATAAGTGTTTTTACAAATATATTAAAAATAGAAAAACAACCAGGGAGAATCTTCATCCTTTAATGAATGTGAGGGAGAAAATCGTTACTAAGGTTAAGGAAAAGGCTGAGGTACTGAATACCTTCTTTGTCTCAGTCTTCAGTAGTCTTCTCTGAGCTGGAAGAAAAGGATATAGAACAGAATGATCCTCTCATAATCCAGGAAATAGCAGTAATGGACCTGCTAAGCCAGTTGGACACCCACAAGCCTGTGGGACTGAATGAGATCCACCCAAGAGTGCTGAGGGAGCTGGCAGAAGAGCTTGCCAAGCCTCTTTCCATCATTTACCAGCAGTTCTGGTTAACAGGGGAGGTCTCAAACAGCTGGAGACTTGCCAATGTGACACCAATCTACAAGAAGGGCAGGAAGGAGGATCTGATTCCCCAGAAGATCGTACTACAGGCCTGTCAACCTGACCTTGGTACTGGGGAACATTATGGAATGGTTCATCTTGGGGGAGATCATGTGGCAAGTGCAGGATAACAGTGGGATTTGATCCAGCCAACATGGACTGATGAAGGGCAAGTCCTGTTTGACCAACCTGATCTCCTTCTATGACCAGGTGACCCATCTAGCAGATGAGAGAAAAGTGGTGGAATGTATCCACCTGGACTTCAGTAAGGCATTTGACACTGTTTCCCACAGCATTGTGCTGGAGAAGCTGGTGGCTCAGGGCCTAGACTGGTGGATTCTTGGCTGGGTTAAAAACTGGCTGGATGGCCAAGCCCAGAGAGTTGTGGTGAATAAAGTTAAATCCCTTTGGCACTGAGTCACAAGCGGTGTCCCTCAGGGCTCAGTTTTGAGATGGGTCTTGTTTAATATCGTTATCAATGACCTGGATGAGGGGATCAAATGCACCCTCAGTAAATTTGCAGATGACAAGAAATTAAGTGGGAGTATGGATGAGCTGGAGGGTAGGAAGGCTCTGCAGAGGGATCTGGACAGGCTGGAATAATGGGCTGATGTCAGTTGTGTGAGGTTTGACAAGGCCAAGTGCCAGATCCTGCACTTGGGCTGCAACAACGCCAGGCAATGCTACAGGCTTGGGAAGGAGTGGCTGGGAAGCTGCCAGGCAGAAAGGGACCTGAGGGTGTTGGTTGAAAACTGACTGAACATGAGCCAGCAGTGTGCCTGGGTGGCCAAGAAGGCCAATGGCATCCTGGCCTGAATCAGAAATGGTGTGACCAGGAGGAGTAGGGAGGTGATTGTGCTCCTGTACTCGGCACTCAGGAGACCATGCCTTGAGTACTGTGTCCAGTTTTGGGCACCATGGTATAAGAAGGACATGGAGGTGCTGGAGAGGGTCCGGAGAAGGGCAAAGAGGCTGGTGGGAGGGCAGGAAAACATGCTGTATGAGGACTAGCTGAGGGAACTGAGGTTGTTTGGTCTGGAGGAGACTGAGAGGAGACCTTATTGCTCTCTACAACTACCTAACAGGAGGTTGTGGTGAGGCTGGTGTTGGTCTCTTCTCCCAAATTACTGATGATAGGATGAGGGGAAATGGCCTCAAGTTGCACCAGGGAAGATTTTGATGAGATATTAGGAAGAATTTCTTCATTGAGAGAGTGATATCACTCATCCCTGGAGTAATCATCCCTGTAGGTGTTCAAAAAACCAGTGGATGTGGCACTTGAAGCTGTGGTCTAGTGGTTAGGAAAATTAGGAGGAAGGATGGACTTGATGATCCTGGAGGTCCTTTACACCCATGGTGATTCTATGATGGAGAGTCCAGAACTTGTGTGGTATGAGGGTTTCAGACAACGATGGTTATTTCCTCTGCATGGCTGTTCCTGCCTTGTTGGGAAAACTGTGGTGTTTGCAAGGGTGGACATTTTGAATGAAATGTTACCTTGGTCCTATCCACTTACAAAAATTAAAGATCTCACAGCTGCAAGAGTGGTATCTCAGTCAGCTTCTGAAGGGTGATTACATTCCCCATAGTTATGTTCCCTGAAATTTCAACTGGGTACAGTGTTCTTGTTCACTTAGAGTGATTTTTTTTTTTTTTCGTGTGTTTGTTTAAAGCTATGTCTGTTTCATCTCTGACAGAACTGATTTTTTAGGAGTAACTAAAGAACTTTCATCATCTACACAGAGCTTTGTGCTCTTTTGTGAAGAAATTTTCTGATGTGTGTATACTAAAGATATGTTGTTGCTGGTTTGCTACAGTATTGTGACATGAGTAAGAGAGAGACAGAAGAATGATTTCACATAGTTCAATTAATTTTGAAGAAGATATTAAGAACATTTTTTTCTTGTTTCTTATATAATGCTGCTAGTTAGATTCTGGGTAACAGTTGCACTGTCAATTCATCATATAAATATTAAGCTAAAGTAATTGCTAAACTATATTTAATAATCCTATATTTTTAAGATCAAAGACAGTTTCATAAAACAAAATACTGTTTTCTTATACATAGCTCTACAGAATTTCTTTTGATTTGCTTATATATTTTATTTTTTTTTTTTTTTAAATCAGTGTAACTCCATGGACATCAGTGAAGTATTGTATTTAACTCCAAAGCAAATGAAGTACCGTTATAGGCTAGAATTTCCCTCAGAATGTTGCATGTGAAGGAAGTATTTGCTAATATAGTGATGTATTATCAATCATCCTTGCACCTGCCCAGTTAGCTGTACATTCATCCAAGCATAAGATATAGTGTAGGAGGATTCCATTCTGCAAGATTTAATCTTCAGCTAAATGAACCTAAAGTGGCTTAAGGTGTGTCTGGCAAGCTATCCCATTGAGAATAAGTTAAAGAAAGATGAGGAAGGAGGGGATGAGCATGTCTTTTTAAGGCTACGTCTACAACCTAGAGACAACTCTGTGTATCATATTGATTTCCTTGTGCTTCTAAGCAGTTGGTATATTTCTGAATCTAATACAAAATAAGAATAATCTCAGTCTACTCAGTAGAAATACATGACTACAAATCTCAAATGAAAACTGAGAACCAGTCCTTCATGGCAGACCTGTTTATAACCCCTAAAGTATCAGTAGATCAAACTTACCAGGGGTCAGGTAGTGACCTCAATACAAAGAGACAGAGGACACAGTCTTCCAGTTACTCAAGACTAGGCAGAAAGAGAAACTACAGGAAATTAATCACCTTTAACCTCCTAAATGATGTCTAATTTTCAAATGTCTCTTATCAAAATAACACCTCCAATTTATTTTTTTTCCCACCTGCATGTTCTCTATCTTTAATTGTCTCTCTGTCAGTTACAGGACATTGGAACTAAATGAGAAAAACCTGTGCAAACTTTGAGTTGTTTTCCATGGGGGAATGGTTTAAATTATGCTGGTTTCAGCATGGAGTTCTCCATTGTCTCCTTCCTTGGAGATATTCCAAACCTGACTGGAAAAACGCCTGACCAGCCTGCTCTGGTTGAGTCTGCTTTCACTGTGGGGTGGGACTGGATGATCTCCAGAGGCCCTTGTCATCCTCAGTCATCCTGAGATTCCATGACTGTCAGTGGTACGAGTGACAAAACTAAATGGTAACAGGGGAAGTTTTTCCTTCCTTTCATTTTGACAAGCTCTGTAACCAGTTTGCAGCAAGGTTTCCCAAACAGCAAGTTCAGCCACAACCTGAAGTGCTGGGAGACATGGGATGACTCTGAGTAACTCTAGACAGAAACTATCCCATAAAACTGAAGGGACTCATGAGGTGGGAGGAAGACTGGGCAGCCATAGGACAAATGCCAGAGAGATACAGAGCAAGAACAAGGCCACAAGGTGGAATTAAAAGCCCAACTTGGAGGACAGGAGCTAGATGCAAGGAGGTGTTACATGTTGCAAATTTTCACAAGCAAAGCTTGACTAAATAAATTTTGGGAATCACTGGTCAATGACGTACAGGCTTTGTTGGCTGAGTTATACTGGAAGAAAAATATATATTGGCAAAAGGAGTCTTTTCTCCAACTAGCTTTTTGAGTGACATAAGCCATGCCAGCAAAGGGATTCTTGCATCTATACAGAGGGTGTTGCTGGCGTATCCATATCAATTAAGGGTGTGATTTTTTCATGCATGTGACTGAAACAGCTTTGTCAACAACACTTTATAATTTAGACATGGCTGGAGAGCCATCCTGGCTCTCAAGAAACTGCAGAATGTTGGGGATTTTAGATTGAACTCCTTTTGTTGGCGAAGAAATAAAAGAACACAAGTGCAACACAGTCATTTTCAATAGTTTTTTTTATTATTATTATTGTTATTCCCAGCACATGCATAATTTCTTCTTTGGAAAGGTGATGACTGAAGAAGCAAAAATAGCATCCTCATAGCAGCTGTGCAGCTTCATAGCAGGGCATCCACTGAAATACAGACTTTCTTCATACTCAGAAACCAAAAGGTTCCTGTTATGATCATATCATACGTAGAAAGGGCTTGTGATATAGCTAGACTGTCAGACACTTCCATTGGAGGCTAAGTTTACACTAGAACAAAAGCTGATAAACTGATACAACTTCCTGGACAAGATAAGCAAAAGTACTCTTTTTGTAGATAAAATGGCATATACATCAGGGGAGTTGCTGCCATAGCAGTGCTGGTTAGGAGTGGAAAGTGTGGGTTTTGTGTTCTTTGTCTTTTTTTGGGGAGGTTGTTTTTCTTCTTCACAATCTTAATTAACATAACTATGCCAGCTAAACTTACCTGCTAGGCTTGTGTATTTCTTTGTGTAATTTATTCCACCCTGAAAAAAAACCCAGGTGTTTTCAGACAAGTCTTGTTTTCTATTCTTACCAGAGATTCCTGTGTTTGGTCAGAACAATAGCTCTGGTGTTGCCAAAGTGATAGCTCCAAGTCCAGTGACATAACTCTCTTTAAGGGATTTGTTTTGCCAGAGGACAATCCTAAAATCCTGTGGAGAGGAAACAACTTGCCTTCCTACAACCTTTTCATGCTAGCTCTGGAGCTTGTTTGATGCCCCAGTAAGCTACTTCAGCTCACTATACAGACAGAAAATGAACACAGTAAGTAACAATGCACCATTTTCTGCCAGTTTCATGAACTAAATTGGTTAGTGTAGGGATCAGATGAACCAGTGTCTCTAGCAACAGTCTACACCTGAAAGCAAGGGACAGGAGCGGAACATTCTTTTTATTTGTCAACATTAGATTGATTTATCTATCCTGCAAAGTTTCCTAATGCTGGCTTTAACCTGGGTCACAAAATGATAAACTAGTGCAAGAATGTTCATCCACACTGAAATATGCATTTGTTTAGCTGATTCTGAATATCAGAGCTCCTAGGCTTGTCTGCACTTGAAAGTATTTCTCAGTGTGGCTTGACTGGCACTCTCCCATCCCTCTGAAGAGATGCAATTTATGACAGTCACTTGCTGAGGCAGCTCAAACCCAATTCCAGGAAAAGGACTTCCTTTTGATATCAGCATTACCAAGTCTGCCTTAGGCTCCTTGTTGCCACAGCCGTTTTGATCAGAAAGGCCTTTTTGTCAGTTTTGTAATCAACAGAAATGATTATCATACTAGTAAAACAGTGAATTGGAGACCAAGTTAAAAGGAACGTACTTAGAGTTCTTCTGCTGGATAAGAAAATAAGCATTTCCTTGATCATACAGCAAAAGGACTGTTGTCTTTAAGATGGTACATTTAGTGTTTAGGAGCAGAACATACAGCATATTCTGTTAAAGCAGCAGTTGTAGAGAGTGGTGCTTTTCCATGTAAGGTATTTTATTTCTTTAAAGCTACTGGATTTGTGTTTTTTTTTTGTTTGTTTGTTTGTAAACTGTCAACCTTCAGATCAGTGAATACTTTGGGATTTTTTTAATTGCATGCATTACACCACTGCTAACTTGTATGTTATGTATGCAAAATCAACCCTCCTTAAAATTTAATTGGGGAAAGTAATGTGTTTGGCTGGGAGTCCAAAGAGAGGTAAAAAAAAAAGAACAAAAACTAGTTTGTAGAGTGAATGTGGGAAGGTTGTTTTTTTGGTGGGTCACAGAAAACTCTTTAGTTGGAAATATTCAGACAGCTGCCCTATGGCAGGGTAATATTGTGAATGCTGAAAGTTGCACAGATATTAATATAAATCACTGCACATCTGCAAATTTCTCCCTAAAAATACACGGTCCATGGCTTATTATTAGTTACTATGTAATATTCATGCATCTAAAATCATCCAGCACGGGAGGAGAAATAATTCCCTGGATTTGATCAATTTCTCTGTAACAGTAGTGACAAAATTTAGTGGATGCTGTGTCTGTCATAGAGTAGAGGTGGGAGTATTTCTTACCTTTACCTGAGGGGCTCTTTAACAGTACTTTTTGTGTCATAAATACTGTGTGTTTAGCACCAGAATAGGAGTGACTAGTGAACAGCTGAAGCAAACAACCCAGAAGCTGAAATGGTTGGGTGAACTATTCAACAAATACCTATGACAAATAAAAGCAAAATGCATTTGCAAATGATTTGTTAATCAAAAAGAGCTGAATCCTTAACTGGTATAATTTGTAGCTAACAGTTTGTGAAGCTCTAACAGGCAAACAAACACTTGAAAGAAATGAAATACCATGGCTGATTTTAATTAGATTTTTTGTTATTATTAATGCACCCAGAGATATTAATTTGCTTCCCATTATGAGTGAATTAACTGAAAAAATATCAGGCCATGAAATAATATATATATTTTGAATTACAGACATGGGAACAGCCCCAGTGAACAGGAACTTCTATTTGTTGCTTTGATCCTTCAAAAGCTAAGCACCCCGTTAGCTGTTATAGCAGAGGTGCAGGCACTCACAGCACCTCCCAAAGTCCTTCAGAGGTATTTGTGACCACACTTCCCAAAGCCCTTTTCCCTGTGATAGCTGGCACATTGTGACTGAGTCATCTGCCAAGGTAAAACCACCTGTAATCTGTCCTTTTAGCCATGTGTAGCCTAAACCAGCAGTTCCTAGGCTGTAGTCATTGACCAGTGGCTTTGCACAAGGATATAGCAAGAAGTCTGCAGAGACTAGATGGAGAGTATCAGTTCACTACATCTGTGTGGTTACTCTGATGGCTAGAAAGTTGAATTCACAACTTTGGGAAACACTAGACAGATTTATTTCTCAGCCTTCCTGAAATTTGAAGAGTGCTATTGCAACTACCCAATATTTGTATGCATTTAAATGTTTGTATTGGAGTCTTAGAGGTATGCTAAAAGAGACAAGAATGCCCTTAATAATATCAACTGTAGGTGCCATTTAAGCAAATATTTATGAGGTTGTCTGGCAGCTGAGATCTTTAGATCTTTAGAAGTATAATTACCTCCTGGCTGTGAAAGAAGAACTTTTATTCAGGTCGGGATGCTAGGATCAGAACATGCCCTTTCAAGGTTTATTGAATAGCATGTGCATCACTGCATTTCAGTCTTTAAGATTTGCCCTAAGACACTATCAAAGTAGAAACCAAAACAGACTAGGGCTTATTGTAACTTATAATAATTTTATTTTTTCACAGTCTTTTCAGTTTCATTTAAGCTGTGTTTTTCTGCTAGGTGTATACCCCCACTGTCTTTTTCAGACGTGAATGCAAACTGCAGATAAGAGTATGCACACTTTTTTTTTTTTTTTTCTTTCTTATGACTGCTCTGACGTTACAGTTGCAATAGAAAGATGACAAGAAGTTCAAGACAAGATAAAGGACCCCGGTGTGATTGGACACCGAGAGGTGCACCAGACTTCCTCTTTTTGCTTGGCACTTCTCTTTTTATTCTTTGATTAAAGTCTTTTTCCTTTACTTACATCCTCCATTAAGATGTCTCAGTGTCATTTAGGGTGTTAATTGAGAGGAGGTTTAAGCTCATCAAGGCGATTATAAGTGATAGTTAAAAATTTCTATATATGGCCTATGCTGGAATCAGCACAGTAGGATGCCATTTTTCTTTTATCTAACTGACATTGGTAATAATAGATGAAATTATTACTAAATCGCAGCTGCAGAGATGATATCATGATTTTTTTGTGTAATCTTTGATGAAAAATTAATTTTTGAGAGGGATAATTTAAAATGATTTAAATAGTATTATACTGAAGTCCTTACTGGTAATTAACACCAATCTTGTCAGAAGTGAATCCACTTTTGCAGCTGTTTCTAAAGATACCTACAGTATTTGTAACTTTTCTGGGAGTGAAATTATAGTGTTTGGACTTTATTTTTACTGCATAAGGACCATTAAGAGAAAAGGATGCTAATAGAGAAGGCTTTGTTCTCCACTGGGTCCAGATTCTATTTCGCATTTGCAGTGTTTCGCTACGTGTGCTTTTAATTAGCTATGCTCAGCATGTAAGCAGAGTTTAGTATATGCAAAGTAGACTTTACATGGCATTTATATGTTATGTGTTTGCATGCCAGAGTACACATAGATATGTATATCTTTATGGGTTAGCTATATACATAAACACAACTTTATTTGCGAGGGTTTAATTGGTTGAACAGATGGCTGATCAGAAATGCTTCTTCATCTTCATCAGTGACTCGTCTTTCTTTCTTTGCATCGACTTTCATCACAGTGGCAAAAAAGTGCTCTAACGAGAAACAGCTGAAAATAGATTTTTCTTTGGTACTTTCATCATGCTTTAAATGACAGAAGAGGATTTTTTTTTTTGTCCTATATATAAAGACCTGCAGGAGAAGGTTAAAAAAGGAAATATAGTGGAACCTAAATAGAAAAATTTGAATGAGAATATGGGAGAGCCTCAGATTATTCCTCTTATCTTCATATTTTACTTTCTTCTTTTTTAAAGTACATGCTGATTTTTGACAAGATATATAGTGGTGGTTATTCACGCCAGCTACAGTACCTGCCAATCAGTTTTTCTTTTCCCTGAGTTTGGTGCAGAAAGGGGGAGGGAGGGACAGGAGTTGAAAGATGACACAATGGCTTAGAGAACTGTTACTTTAGGTATTCATTAAAATAGGAGTTACATGGCCAGCTTCTGCTGTTTCTGCAATTTTATTATATTCAAATCAAAGACTGGCTTCTGTAGGCTTTATAAAGGAAACAATGTGTCTTATAAACAGAGTGCAGGGTTCGTGTAGGAGTGATACCCTTACAAGTAGATTCACGGCTTGAATTTATGTATAGATATGTGAATAATCTATCACATTTTTAATTTGAAAGAATAAGTTATCCAATATTTTATTTTACCAGTGCTGAAGTCTTTTAAACAATTGCTTTTGCTCTCTGCATTCCTGGGGACACATTGGTGTTATTGTATCAACTTCACAAATCGGTAAACTGAGGAATGCTTTGACTGAGGGAACTGAGAAAAACATGCAGCTGAAACTCAAAAGTAGAATTAGAGCTTAGGCATTCTGGTCTCCTCTCTCTTTTCTCCAGCAGTACACAAAACCCACTGGAGAAGTATGGCTTACAAAGGAAAAATTACTCTTTGCATTTTTAGATCTTTTCAAACTGAAAATGGAAGAAAGACCCCATGGTCTCAGTGTGATAACCTGACAGCTTTTTCCGTGTAAGGCTCAATTTTTGTGGGATTTGTCCTTATAAACTGAGTGAAGAATCTGCCCTCCTGCTCAGTGCAGTTGTGGAGGGAACATGGTCCTTGACAAGTGTATAGAAGATCCAGAGGAACGTTTCTACTGCAAGATGGGGCGAAGCCTGGGGCTGCAAGTAAAAGCTTTTTCAGCAAAGAGGGAACAGTAATAGAGGAAGACTGCAATTCTTCAGTACCACTGGGATGGGTCAATATAATGCAGATGCATTACAGATGAAAGGAAGACATGTGTAAGCAATAAATTTTTGGAGGTTAAGGATGTGTAGTGGAGCAGTAAGTATCTCACAAGTATAAGATAGGGGAATAGGTAACTTCTAAATTCTGTTATTTGAAGAATTTCAGAGAGAGAGCCTAGGATTCTGATGTAAGTATACATGATCACCATCTGGCTTTTTAGTTTCAGTTCTTTGGACTGGGACTGTCTGGAGAAAGGGAAGACATTATTAGGATTATCACCTCACAGTTTTGATGTGGCTGGTTGTGTGCTTCAAACATCAGCCAAAAGCTGTGCCAGATTCCCTCCTCCATGCCCCAGAACAGTTACTGCAGGATGAGGAGGATGTTTGTGTGCTGGAAGAAGAAAGGAAAGATGCTGGGAATAAGAACAGCAGCTTCAGATTTTTTGAGCCTTTCTTTTCAGATCGTGACCTCTTGTTTGCAGGCTTTGAAACCCTGATAGGAAGGGTGTGGGTTTAGAAGGAGGTAATCTTGGCTCGGGAGGTCCAGCAGATGGTGTTGGCAAATGGCACTACGGGCTCCTGCAGTGTGGTGCAACACTCTGGAGGTGGGTAGGGGAGCAACGAGGTTGTGGGAAGCAGCTGGTGGCAAATATAGTCAAGATGGCTCCAGCGAGCAACCACAAACAGCTTGGTAGGGTGGAGAAGGAGAGAAGTATAGCTGAGTAAATGAACCAGTGCTGCATTTACGTCCCACGGAAGGAGGCTGTGTGAGAAGTGAAGGACAGTAGCTGACAAAAAGGAAGGTAATACACCGCTGTCCTTTTGACCCTTGCCTCTGTGGAGCAAACCTTTAATGGAAACATAAGGTCTTAGAACCCAGAAAGGCTGCCATTAAAAAAAAAAATCTGTCTTCAGGATTGGAGCCACTGAGTTCCCTTTCATACTCAATTTAAACCCACGGGCTTTCCACTGAAGACTGTGACACACCCTGATGAATCAACGATAAGTGAGAGCTGGTCAGAGGACTGAGCTGACTTCCTTGTCTCCCTCTTTTTACCTCTCTTTCTTTTAATGTTAAAGATAATGAAAATTCAGGAAATTCGTATCAAACTCTTTTTTCTCCAAAGATATTAGTAGCTTGGAAAAAGTAGCAGGCAGTTGGTTCTAACCTATGGATGCTGATATGGCTTCAGCTAGGGAGGTTTTTTTAGGTTGTAGTTGGGGATAAAGCAATAGCGTGAAACTAAAAGAGGCAAGAAACATACGCTTGTATTCTTATTTGTTCAAAGCACTAAGACTGGTAAGAAGAAGGGATCTGCAGCATTTATACATTGGGTAGCACCAGCTAGGAGCTAAAGTATTATGGGCCTATGTTTATGCAAAACAGCTTCACACAGATTTGCCAATGCATCTCCATCCAGAGCTGCAGTATTTTTTACAGCTGTGAACCTTTATCTTCAAAGCCTTACAAAACTGATTAACTTAGTTCTATATTACTTGCAAAAAGATCTTCTATGACAGTGATAACAAGCAACAATTATGTCACTAGTCTCCTGCATTTCTCAAAGGCTCTTTATACCTCTGGATATTACTTAACTTGCCTCCCTATCTCACTGTGATTGTCTTTTACTTTATAAGTGCATAACCTTAAGTAGTGACTATGAAGTAAATGGATATTAGGTATTCAGGCCTGAAGGCCTCAGGCTCCTGGCTGACAGGAAAGTAGACAAAAAGCACTCTTGGTTGGATGAATGGGACATCCTCATTGCAGTCCTTGAACTAGGGTCCATGCCAAATATTCTATGCTGTTGCTTCCAAGATGGACAGATGGGGACCCTAACAAATAAGACAGGATGCTCCTTGCTTGCCAATGTCTAAGCATGCTGCCTTCATACCTGCTCCAGGTGTTGATGTAAAGAAGCAAGGTGACTCTCTCACACATCATGCATAACATATTCAGTTCAACAGAATTGAACAAGAATTGTCACATCTTTTGCTGTTGCAAATCAGGTCCATATTTCTACAGTCCATTCCTAACTAGAAAGGATTATTAGTTAAAAAAACTCCTTAAAACTGAACTTCTTGAGATCATATCTCTGTGCATTAGAGGGTTTTTTTTTTTTTGTTTTTGGTTTTGTTTTGTTTTGTTTTGTTTTTGTTTAAGAGTGATATAGGGATAAACAATGAAAAACTGAATGTGAGCTCAGATTATAATTTTGGTATTTTATTAAATGTAAAAAGGCTTGGCAGTTGTGGGTTTTTTTTTATTTGTTTTGCTTTGTTTTGTTTTTTCCCTCACTATTCCTTCTTTTTCCTGTAAAATATACCAAACTTAATTTACTATGATCTATATCTGAAATGCTGGTTAAATTATGACATCATAGGAGTCAAAGAGATAAAGGGAAGAATGAATCAAGGAAAGTAAAGGAGTTTTAGGGAGAATTTATGTTACTTTTTATATTTTTATTATGTTAACACTGTTGAGCTGTACTGAAGTATAACCTTTTTGAGAGGGTAGGTTTAAAATCTTTCTTCTTTACCCATCATCTTCAACCATGCTGCTATGTATTTTTAAAGCACTAATCAGTTCAAAGATTAAAATACAGAAAAATGAAAACCGACATTTAAAAATATCTCAAAGAAAAAAAATAAAGAAGAAACCTCATTCAAGTAGCAAGAATAAAATAAACCTTTTGGTATTCTTCATTAATTCATCATGAAGTATGAGATATATAAAACTAACTGCTGGTAAATTATTTGTAGATCACCTTTAAAAAAATCTAATGAGATAGTAATGTGTCCCCTGAAATGAGAAGATAAATTTTCTATTTTTTGTATGAGGCATTCTTACATTTTAAAATCATTTTTACATTAGTTTTAAAGAATTATAAAGATATTTCAGTATTACAAGATGTCCTGAATTATAGCATCTTCTAGTGATGTTATCTATGCACACACAAAAGTGCAAAAACAACCTTGAAAATGCTTTGGCAGACTTCACACGTTAATCACTGCAGAATGGTTTCAAATTAATCAACAGAGTGCAATTGTTTCTATATAAGTGCCTCACTCTGGGATGTAAGTGAAATAAAAATTTAGTGTAGTAGTTTGGAAGACAATGATTAATATTTACCTTTATCAGCTGAAAAGCCCAAAAATGTTATAAAAAGTTAAATTTTATAAAGTAGAGTACTTGTTTCGCTGCTAATAGGCAGCACTTAGCTATCTAAAGTCAGTCTCTCTTTCTCTCCCCTTCCTTTCTTCCCAGAACAATTGTGATGCTGACTGTAATGCCAAATTCATGTATGTTTTTCTTCTTGTTATGCCATTAAGGTGACTCATTTGCAGTTAGCCTATATTGCTTCCTTCTTTTTAAATGTATTTTGTTATTTCACAGTTGTACTTTACTTTTTAACATACATTTACTTGATTTATATACTTTTTAACTCCAGACATAGTGCAAAAAACCCTTATTTCTTCTAAGCTGTTCATGAAGAGAATTTAAATGCATCACAGGATACGTAGATGTACCCAAACACTCATTGCCAAATACACTCCAAAATATTGTTGTTCATTCTTCCCTTTTACATATTCAAGAGATACTTGATCCAAATATATAACAAATATGAAAACCTAAAAGCTTTGAATTTTCTATGAGGAAAAGAAAATATGGAAAAATAGTATGATATTGTACTATACTTAGGGGCACTGGTTAAGGTATTTATGCTGGAGAAAATAGCAAAATGCATAAAGTCTGACTAGTTTCTTGGAATCTTACATTTAATTTTTCTTCAGTATGGAAATCAAGCAAAATTACTTGAAAATGGCTGTCAAGCGTTTGAACATAGGAATATAGAATTCCCAAAAAGAAGGAAGCAAAAAAAAAAAAAAAAATCCCAGTGAAGTTTTAAGAAGGTTTGAATATCAAGTAACAGACTGGGCTTCTATCTTCATACTTCTGCTGCGTTTTTAACTAGGCTACCTTGTGTTCTTTTCTTTCCTTTCCAACCCCAGTATTTAAAAGTCCCATATGGCAATAGATATTGCTGGAATAGATGTATACTGTTCTGGAATCAATTTGATCTGAGTGAACATTCTATATTTTAAAAGGCAGCTGAAATATTTTGCTTTCTGTACATTTTATTTTGACCTGGTCCTTATCCCTTCTCCACCCTTCTCTCATCTGCAGCCCTCCATATGGGTGTTTATGTAAGATACAGAACTTTCTCTTGCAGTCCCATACAGATGTAGAAGAGGATTGGTGGGAAAGGAGATAATATATGAGTGCTTTTGCCCAGTGACATACATGTTTAGATAACAGAGAGGGGCTGAAGGTTACATATTTTCTATCTGATAATACCAGACCAGACACATTAGGTATGTGCTCTTCATTAATGGAACAAGGATGCGAAAGAATGTGAATAGGAAAAAAACCAGAATTTTACTTGTTATTCCTTTTTACTGTTGGGGAATAATCAAAAATATGCTTGTTGAACTTCACACCCTTCTTAGCAGAGACTCCACAACTTGTGACTGACAGCTCTTTTCAATCATCAGAGATTTTGTGTCAATAGGTCAATAGATTTAATATCCTGAGGACATCCCTTTCAGATTGCTGATCGGCAGCTTACAACAGCCAAAGGCCTGACCTCTGACCGTTTGCAGATTTAAGCTGAACCAAATGGATGTCAAACTAGGATTTTGGGAACCTAATCAGTACAAGGTGCCTGGTCTGGTAGTACAGCCATGATCTGAACTGGGCAGATGCTGAGTTCACTAGGACCTTTTCCTTTTGTAATAAAACTTCAGAGGAAAGAAATCGTATGTTCTTCAACTGTTCTTTGCTGGGCAAATATGTTTCCAAATATGGGCTGATATCTACAAATGATGAAAACTATAAACTATCTAAAACTATATAAATTTGGAAAACTGATTGTTAGTGGGAAACTGCTTGTTTCTTAGTGTATTTTTAATAGTAGTTTTGATTGATATTGCACATATGCCACATGTAGACTCTCATCTTGTACCTAGTGTCATACAGAAAGTAAATGTGACATTATTAGTGACTAATGAATCACATAAGATTTCAACAGATACCTATAATTTTCTATCTTATCCATGGTTACTTCAAAATATTTTAAAGATAATTAAAACTTCCAGGTCCCTACTCTAGCCAGATTTCTACTGGAATTGAAGATCAAGAACAGATCTTTCTCAGATTTATTTTGAGTTTTGCACTTTAAATTTTTTTCAAGGTGGCTTTTTTCTTTCTGGCTTATTATAAGCCAGCTGATGGTGATTTTAAGGTCCAAAGACACTACATTCCCCCAAGTTTTAGGAAAATAAGTGGAAAACCAGAAAAGGGATACCCAAATCAGATCCCTACTGAAAAGCATACATCTTTGTAAGCTAAAGTGTATTATTAGGAATCAAAGAATACATGTGGTATAGAGACATTACCAATGCCCAGTAAGGTTTTTGGACTAAGCTTGAACCCCGTTAGATAGAGAGGATACAATCATGAGTCAGGAAACCATAAGCTTCATGAGTTGTATATCTCATTGGTTCCTTCCCTGAGTCCAAAGGAAGGCCTTGTGCAGGGTCACCAGAAGCTCAAGGATGTGACACTGACAGCTTGAGGGGAATTGGAGCTGTTAGCATGAGTAGCACTGTTCATAGGAGGATGTTTTTTTCTGTGTTCCCAATGGATCTCCAGAGCTTCCATACACTAATTAATGATGGAGGCTGCTGTTGTGGGAAAATAATATAAAGGTCCAGATTTTCTGCTGCAGGCAAGGAGCAAGGAGTGCTAATTGGGAGGGAGGTGTGAGCAAAGATGCCACCTTGCACTGACTGATCATTAGCCAGCTTTTGTCCCTTGCCATAAGTTAGAGCAGTCTGAGGGTGACTGTGAATTATGTGGACTGCTAGTGGCACCAAAAGACCATTATGTTAGCTAAGCCTTGCTGGTGTGTGATACACTTGCTAGAGTCTGTCTTTCAGGGAGCAGAAATGGAGAATGTCATACTTTGATTTTGAGAATGGGCTAAGGACTAGTTGGGACAAGTGGGAGGAAGCATTGGGTCAAAACCTAAGCACTTTATTGGGATTTCTGCATTAACTTCTTCATTATAAAGTTTAATGTTCTAATTCTAATGTCTTCAGATTATTCAGATGCTTAGAAAAAGGTCTCTTTGCAGAAGGTATTGCTGAACAGAAAAGGCTCTCTGGATGAATATATAGCAACACTTTACTTCCTGCTACTGCCTGAGTGTAGCGGGTACTGCACCTACTGAACATCTCATGCAGTGCATTAGGCTGTGGCTCCAGAGTGAAATCAAACTTCTCAAATACTCTGCTGTAGAAAGTCTGTCCTGAGTATTTATACAAGGTTCCTTTGACAAGGTCCTTTATGCCTTGGTCTTCTCCTGCAGATGCCTCACAAGGGTGACAGGATTTGACCAATATGTGTATCATCAAGGATGATATAAAGAACCAAAAAAAGAACAAATTACATGCTCTATATCTAAAAAAAACCCAAAGGCTAGTCATAGATACAGAAGTCTTACTCTGAATAGGGTTTATGAGATCTAGCAGAAATATGAGCTGTCCTATCAGCTTTGCATTTGATTTTTTTCTGGTCATATTCTATCACAGAGAGTCACTGCAGAGAGAGTCATTACTTTTCCTGAGTGTTATGGTACTTTGGCACCAGGCCATTCTGTTCATACCTGCCAAGATGCTTTTATAAAACCATTAAAAAAGCAGTACTGTTTAGATATTTAGAGGACTAGAAACGATGAAGGTTAAAATACCAGGGAAGAAGTTATGACCACAAGTGTGTGTTACACAAGTAACCCCATATAGGGTTTTCTTTCCTGGTGAAAATAAATGTTATAAACCTGACACTTCTCTCATATTAGAAGAGCTCAAACTGTTAAATGTTTTTATATGTGTGCTACTATTCCATACATTTGTTTTCATTTATTAACTTTTTTTCAGTGATATTTAAAGGCCTCACCATCATACCTGTTACCGCACACAGAAAAATACAGTGTTTCCCTTCAATTGTTTGTAGTCTATTAACCTTTCAGTTCACAAGCACATTCCAAGGCATATTTTAAGACAGTAGGTAAATACTATTGATGATGTAACAGAGAACAAATGTGAGCATGAAGGTGGAAAATTTTTTATTTAAAATTAAGGTTTTGGGTTTTTTTATTTTTTTTTTTATTTTCATGTTACAGTCTTCATATCCTGCAAACCTCAACATACAGTAGCCTACTTAACTGGGCAAAAAAAGATAACCAAGGAGGGAAAGCCTACTATGTCATGAATGGCTTAGAGAAGGTGGAGATGGAAGGAATGTTCCAAGAAGAGGAGCTATGGGAGCAATCAATGAAAAGACCAGTGTACAATTTGAAAGCAAAAAGAGGACAGTGGTTTGTACTTTCTCACAAAATTGTGACTGGCTGCTAGACAATATTTGGGGACCAATAGGAAAAATAGATTCTAAAGAAAGATTAAACAAAGTCATGTAGGTCAAACACAAAGTTGTTGTGTCTTCCTTTTAGGATTATTAGACATGCTGACCTGGTATAAGTATCTAAAAGGAATTTGTAAGTTGTCAAATACTGGAAGCAGGAAGGGTATAATTGTGGAAAATCCATCCTATTATGTTTCTTCCCTAAAGGTCTGATACCATCAATAGTAAAAGACAGGACACATGGGCCTTTGGTTTGATCCAGTTTAGCAGCTCTTGCAAACAAGATGTTGATCCCTATATATAGTTGTGGTTGACAGCCTGTGTGAATGCTGGTGATTAGGTTTAGGTTTGTTTGGTTGTTTTTTTTTCCACCCTGGATACATTTTAGAGACTTTCGTCCAAAGCTGAAGAGTGATCGGAGAACAGAAGTACTAGCCCTTCATTACAACTGTGAGGTACATCAAACACTCTTGTAACATGTCATGAGGTTGCAATCATGGAGCTGTGCTATCCATCCTCCTCTCCTGATTTAAACTGTGTTTGGTTTGTAGTAAATGTGACTTCCTTCTGAAACATGAAAATGAATCCAGGAAATTGGACAAAGTCTTTCTTTGCAGCAACATTTGCTTATTCTCTTTATTAGCACAGTCTTAGAAGTTTGTGTAGAGTTAAAAGATCTAACAGGTCTGAGACTGGTTGTAGTTCAGCTCTCAGCTTGCTTGGGCCATAATCATTATACCTTATTGACTAGCTTGTGCTTTGGTTTCAGAGGGTGATGAAAAGAGAGGCTGTTTTTACATCTAGGTGCAGACTATATATAGCTGAGAAATAAAGGTGAGCATATTTCTGTTACATGTCCTGTTTTTCCTCTGTGTTATTTGATACTCTGACACCACAGTTCTATTTCACAAATAACTTAAGACCTGTGTAGAAGGTGTCACAACCACTGAAAAGAAGCATAATATAAGTCTAAGTATCTGAAATGCAAGCTAAAGTTGTCTGGGCTGTTGTAATTCAGCCTCGCTCTGTTTGCACCTACACACTAGCAAGTGCACATGGACCCAGATGCACCCAGACACATGTACAAACACAGAAGGGTGAGAGGAAAGGAGAGAAAATTGCATATTAATTATGAGACTAATGGAAAATATGACAATGGGGTTGTAATATCATACCTACAACGGTGTTTGATTCAGAGACTCCTTGCCTTAAATGACATATATTATCAAAGTTATCCTGTGTAGATCTCTCTCTATTTTGATCCTTGGATTTTGTAATCCTCTTTCAGCTTGAACACTGTGTTCCTTAGCTGCAGGACATAATATAATAAAATAAGTATACATCCATCTGTAAGTCACACTTAAGCTGATATGTGTACTGTATGTACATATACATAATATTTTTAGTTAATATATAAATACAGTACATATATAGACATATATATATATGGATACACAAATTACTACTTTGATGTATTTAGCGTTTTCAACTAATTATACCTTGCAGTCTCATGTTAATTCCCATTTGAAACATTTGGCACTATTCCTCCTAATTCATTTATATTAATGAGGGGAGGATCCTCTAAGCAGTAATCAGTTAAAAATCATGACTAGCTTTGTTAATAAATACCAGATTGGTACATGATACTGTATTGGCTTATCCTTAATTAGGAAGCACTGGAAGGAGTACCAAGAGGGAAATACTCATAAATTTTTCTTTCAAAGTCTAACTGCTCTCTTTCTGGTATTTGCATTTTTGAAACAGAGAGAAAAATGATAACTTTGAAATTTTTCAATTTTCCTACACATAAACCAGCTTATCTTTAATTAAGATATACATTTAATATAGTTTTCCCAACCAAGTCCATGTAGGACAAGAAAAATCAAGAGAAACATAAGCAATGTTGCTAAATATTAGGCAATTGAAATACTTAATTTAAATATTAGAAAACTAGAAGTTTTATGAAGCATTTGGGGAGGTTGGATGGCTCAGGGAACTCGTAATGAACCAGTGAAGTCTTCGTTTCTAGGTGACTGATTGCAATCACATCTAAGAAAGTCAAGAATGTCATTCCCAAATGCCTGTGTGCAACGGTGGCCTGGCCCTGTTCTCATAAGCCATGTCCTACTCTCAGCCAGGACTGAAGGAGTATCAAAATGGAATTGGAAGATATTAGCAAGGACAAGCATGCAATATCTTTGGAGCCTGAATGGTATGGAATGGTAATGGCTAAGTTGCTCATACAGTAACTTAATTTTTCCTGATTTTTTTTTTTATTCCAAAATCCTTGAAAGTGACAACTTTTTCTGGCATGAACTACAGCGATTTTTTTTTCCCTCTGATATCTTCTAAATACTTAACATCACTGTAGGCTTGCCAACGTGCAATCCACTGGTGTTTGTTTATGCCAAATAACTCCAGCAAGTGTATTCTTATTTTATCAGTAATCAGCAATATGAGTTACTAATACAGGAAAAAAAAATGATGCATATATTTTGAGATCCTGAGCTACTGAGCAACAGAACAGCAGAGTGTGATGGCACTGTTTTATGCCACGGTAGAAATTAAACTTGTCGCTGCTTCTTATCAGGATCTTTAGAATAGGTTAGAATCATAGAATCATTTTGGTTGGAATAGATCTTTAAGATCAAGTACGACTAACTCAGCACTGCCAGGTCACCAGTAAACCACGTCCCTGAGCACCACATCCACATGTCTTTTAAATACCTGTAGGGATGGAGGTTAGTGCTTTGAATCCTAAATCATGGATGTGCTGATCTGGAGTGCACAACACTGAACTCTGCTCCTGCCAGGAAAGTACAGCTAGAAAGGATATGTCAATATAAGCCTGATTTGTGTTGATCACACGGACTTGAAGATGACCTAACAGGCAACCACACCAGTATTGCTTATACACTTGCTTTATCTGAAACTTTTACAGTCCACCTGTAGCACACTCTTGGAGCCTTTCTTCCACTCATTCATATCTCTACTTTCAGAAGTCTTTGCACTATGACATTCATGGACATGGGGAAATTGGGAGTGTTAGTTGTGGGCAGGCACTTGACACAGAAGTGCTTAGTCTGCCACTTCTAATCTGTAAGGCAGGAGGTCAGTGTGAGGCACTGTTGTCAAGTTGTGTAGTTCTGACTCCGTTTTCCCATCCAACACTTGTTTGTCCAGTCTGTTGATCCTGGAAGCAGCTTGGGGCCGAGACTGTCTCGTACAGTGTATGTATATAGCTCCTGGTAGAGTGAACTGGACCTCCTTTTGGATCTCAAGGTATTCCTAAGGGACAAAAAGTCCTGCAATGGCAACAAGATGAGAAAAAACTTGGGGGGCCGTGTGTGGAGAGTGGTACTGTGAGAGAGGCAGGACTGTCCCATGTGAGTGGGGACGGCAAATGAAGGGCAAGCCCATGAGGCAAGTGAGGTAGTGACAATGTCCTCTGGTGTAGCTGTGATTAGTGGGGATGGACCAAGTCCTTGGTTGGTGGCAAGGGATTTCAGCCCCTGGGCAATGCAAAAAAACGTGTAGGTTTGTCATGAGAAGGAAGAGTAGAGATACAGTGAATGCAGATCTGTTTTGAGTAACTAGTTTTCAGATATTTCCCTGTATCAAAGTTTCTCCAAGTATCTCTTAGACCTCATTACATCTTTTCCTTTCATGTCTTTTCAACCCTTACTGTCTTTACTCACCCCCTCTTTTCTCTTTCAGGACTTTGTATCTCCTGAATCAATATTTTAGAAAAGCTGCTGTGTTTAGGATCAGAGAGGCCTGAGGAGATTATTGCTGAAAGCAGAACCTCTTATGGGACTGGGTTTCGTCTTCTGATCTAACCAAATCAGACCTCCTGCTGGTCTCCCCTTTCTCTGGTGCTAAGACAAAGCATGTTTTCTCTTGAGTGATGAAGGGAGGCTGGGAGGGAAGAACCAAGGGACGAGGGAGAGCAGAAATTGCTGGGGCTGGGCAATGTAGTGTGGATGTTCCACTGAACACTTTCCAGTCTAAGCGTCTTGTCATCTGAATCACCAGCAGTATTTATGACTAAAGAAATTAACATCAGTACACTACCAATTGTAAACTCTGTTCAGCAACCCTGAACAGAAAGTCTCACTGGTTGTCAAATAAGGATAAGGAAAAAAAAAAAAAAATTTGGAAATTTATTATTTTTTTTACTATGTTTTAATTGCTCATAAAAAGTAATACAATGTTTCTAAAATAATAATCTGAAAACTATTTTTGAAAATCACTTCATAGGATCCTCTTGAATTTACCAGTGACAGAATGATTATAAATGTATATCAAACAGCTGCTTTCAGATTCAGGTAAGCTGCTATTGAAAAGAGATTTAATTCTAACTGTTTACGCCTGCTTTTGATGAGAGTACAGTTGAGTATTGTGTTATTTAATAATGCATTCCAGCACCTGTTTAGAAAGGTATATTCCACTATGGTCCAAAATGAAAACAACCCCATTACTTGTCGGGGTTTCATTCATAATTCTTGTATCATGCTCTGATTAGAGTATACATTGAACCTCAGATGAGCATTACCTAAGGCACATTGAGTTAAATGCACTGTATAAACTAGGCACAAACCACAAAGCTACCTTTAACTTGCACAAAACAGCAAGTAGAAATTGATTAAAATATGCATTCTACTAATATAACGGCTGGTCTCAGTATAAAAATTAATTAATGCTAATAGAACACAATCAAAACTGCTTTTAGAAATCTTCTTAGAACATTAACTAAAATGTTCATCTTTTTAATGCATTTCACTGAACCTCTGAGACTAAAAGCTTTGCTTCCTCCATGCAAATGTGAAAAAAAATCACAGCCTGAATTTTCAAGTGGTTATTTTACAGCAACCTCCCCCAGCCATTTGCTTTTGGATTTCTTGTTAACCTGAGCCTGGTCCCAGGCCATGTGTGAGGTTGTACTATTAGCTACTACAGATTAAGGTGGCAGCCCTGGGAATCGAGGCCAATAACATATGCAGATTGAGCCACAGAGCAGAGAAGGAGATAACTAAATGAAAAAAGGGGAAAGGGTATTGTGTTTAAAGAGGCAGCTCAGCGATATTCCAGGCTTTTGCCTCACAGTTATTCTGAGCACAAAGTACGAATATTTGTCAAAAAAACCCTCTAGGGCACTCTCTTCCTCACAGTCCTGATTTGGGTTTTTGGTTTTCACATTTGGGCAAGACATTTTACTTTATTGGAATGAATTTTCTTTAGCCAGTTTCATTTCCAAAATATAACACTGTAAAGAGTCACTGCTGTGGACACAGCAAGAATCTAATCCCCTGGTTCCCGTGGGATCTTGTGAGAGGTGCCTGGGATTGGTCTTGGACTTTGAACCTCCTGTCACGAACCAAGGGATGAAAAATCCCGAGTTGTGATGTTGCAATAATCCGCCCCTCCAGTAGGGGGCGCTGCAGACGAGACGTAGTGTCCGTCTGCCAAGGGTAGGTCGAAAACACCCTTGCCCACGCTCCTAAGATACCACCGAGATCAAAGATTATTAAATATATTGATTAATTTATCATGAAACAACGACAATCGCAACCTAAGGTTCAAGGAAGGGAATATATAT
>NW_008594123.1:20855-23378 GCF_000691845.1 Merops nubicus | reverse complement strand
GTCCCATGGACTTGAACACTTTCAAGTAAGTCTTTTAAGTGTTTTATTCTATGGTGCAGTGAATTGATGATTCTAGAAGGCTTAAAGCCAACCCACAATTAATCATGTTGGAACAACTTACTGGGTTGCAAATCTGACATTACTAATAAAATTATTTTCTTTACTTGCACATTCACTACCTTTTCACTTCTGAATAAGTAATGTTTCACTAGGTCTGCCTTAAAAGAAAATTCTGTACTGAAAAGAAAGGAAATAAAGATAAAGCTGAAATTTCAATACATCCTAAACAATCCTTCAAAGAAAGGCATATTTTTTTTTCTCCCGTACACAGGAATTGTATCAACTCTTACCCGTGCCTAAAGTTATATTTAGCTCACACATTTCCAGAGGATGGACCAGAATTTGGCACTTTGTTACGACTTTGCCAAATTGTGGTAAAATTTGTACTCTACTGGAAATTTATTCTCAAACTGTGGAAACAGAGCAATTTTTTCTTATGTTTGTGAAAAATCAATCCACACTAGAAATTTTTTGAAAGTTTATAAGACCTTTTTGCAAATGTGTTTGGTTTTTAAATGTTGCACATAGGACCTTATTGAAGGTAAAGGGATTAGCAGTCTTCTCCTGTTCCCTACCATCCTTAGCTTTTCTTCCAGTGTTTACTTTTCTGAAATCCTTGCAGCAATCCTTGTATGAGTTTACCAGTTAAGGGTCTTTCTCTAGTCCAGCAATTTTACACTTGCTTAGTTTGTTTCTTTGATTGATATCTGTAACTGTTGCTCTGTGACGTAAGAATGAGTGAAGTTATCCTGTCCCTCCCACCTTTAAATGAACTAGCACCATTTTGCTCCTTCATATGTCACATCCGTTAAAAACAAAACAAAACAAAGCATTTATCTTTAAAATTCAACTCATATTTTTCATTACTCTCTATAAATTATGCCAGTCCACCTATATATCTTCGTCTTATTAACAACCACGTATGCAAGGAAATTAATATGGAGATGCAACAAATTCCTGTCTGCAGGTGTAAGCTAATAGTGCAGGCCCTCTAGGGTAAAACATTTTCAAATCCTTTACTCACAGTAGCATACGTACTGACATCAAGACATTTCAAGAAAAATCAACACAAACATTTGGTACATGAAAAGAAAGCTATATGCTACTGAGGTGGGAGTTTTTGACAAATAACTCCAAGTTTGTAATCCATATTACCGTGATGGGTTCAGTGACACTTGTTTAGCTTTATGGATTCAAGAGTAGAACTAAAAATTCAAAGTAGAAGAAATAAACCACAAAATACTAAGAACAAGATTATTTAGGTAGTGAAGTTCTATCTAAAACTGTTACTAGGCAATTCGTTGCATACAAATAAAAGTCCAGAAAAGAAAAGTCCACTGGGTGAGGTATACAGACCTTTGTACTGCTGGAACAGGAATTACCACCCATTCTTCAGAGAAGATCTAAGCCCTGTACTATTCGGGCTGATACAGCAGTGAATGCTACTGCTCAGTGCTCCAGATCTGTTTCTTAATTGCATAGCACCAACAACCCTTTTCATAAATATATATGTAATACTTGTAAGCCAGGATTTTCAAAAGCTTGAGGGCATATTAAACTAGCCTATGCTATTTCTTTTTGGCATTTTAAGTATCTAATTAAGATATTTAATGGAAAGTTCATATAGTTGGAAAAAAGTTAGATCCTTTGACACTTATGAAAGTAAGCATTAAAAAGGGAAAATATTTTATCACAATCCATTAATATTTGTTCTTAGTGGACATGGGATTGAGTTTGCCATTTCCTATATTTTTCAGATGGAATTATCAAATCAAACTGTGCACACTTTAAAAATTAAGTTTAATTTTTCTTTCTGTCATCTTCAGGTATAATCCACAGATTTGTTCCAGACATGAACTTGTTTTCCCTTTACTATGTGTATTGATTTAGATACATCTAGATCAGTCAGTTCAGCTATCTTCAAAATCTTACTCTGACAGGTGGAATCCTGAGGTAATAATTAAACACTGGACTCATCAGCTCCTATCATAATTATCTTGCACACCCTATTTGGTGTTCAAAACCCATAAGACTGTGGTCACGAGAGCCATGAAATCAAGCAGTAGAATATTTTGATACATGACCTGGTAACAGTGAATGCTGAATTCACCTCATAGATGAAAAATACTGTAAAGTAGATATTAATTTTACAGTATAGATAGGATTTTTTTTGTTCACAATGAAAAATTAAATATTGTTTTGCAATGCAGAAAAACAGTACAAACCACAAAGATCCAAGTGGAACAAACAATTCACACGTATGACTCTGTAAAAGAAGTGTCCTCAAACGAGGGGTGGCTGTTGGGTCTGCTTATGGGCAGTCTGCTTTTTCAAGTTGTGTGCTCAACCTACACAGAAACAGATGTGTAAGCCACTCCATGCTGCATGTGTCATGGGCTATATTTTCTGGTGGCAGAAAAAACATTGATTTCAATGGAGAGGAGAGGAGAGGAGAGGAGAGGA
>NW_008594123.1:0-20806 GCF_000691845.1 Merops nubicus | reverse complement strand
GCTGTTGAGAAGTGCTCAGAACTGAGGTTTGATACATGCACGATTCCCTTCTCTGCAGAGACATTTGAGACTGATTACGTGAGAAAGCCATCGACTGTTTTGGGAAAGGCCAAATGAGTACCAAAACATTTCTGTTGGCTTTCGCCCAGGACCTGGCCAATTGTGGATGAAAGCCAACTGGGTGATCAACAGCAGGTGTCCTGCTTGTTAAGAAAACAAGATTTATACAGGCCCTGCGTGTAGAGACATGTGGAGAGTTCATCTGCTGGTGCATGCACCAGGCAGAATTTACATAGGAAGGACCCTCTGACTATCTCTGAATGATCAAGATAATATCTAAATATGACCTCGTCTGGTATTTCCCCCAGGATGGCTTTGTGAGGGCTGCTGGGCTCCATTCTTTCTTTTTCCTTCTTCTTGCTTGTATCACCTGTGGTGAGCAAGATTGTGGCTTTGTTTGTTCCACCCATTATTAGTCAAACTATATTGTTTGTGTCCTCCATGCTGTTTGAGTTTATGGTTTTCTCTGTTGTACCCGTTTCTGGCTGGGTTACATTATTCTTTTATCTCCAGGCGATAGATAATAAATCTATACTGATCTTTCTGTTGATAACCTTGATAGCCTTGTCTTTCCTGATGGGGTATCTATTTGGCAAAACATGATGTCAAATTAAAGGTTTTCTACTTCACATGAGAAAGATTCAGCAAAAATCCTGAGACAGCCAGAGATTCAATTTTAAGGTAAGTGTTATATAAATACCAATTAAAAGTAAAAAAAAAACCCCAAACCCTACAGGAAAACAGGAAACCAACCAAAACCCTAAAACAAGCAAGCAAGAGTTGCTTCTTTTACACAATTATCCTGTACTTGTCATGAGTAAGAGACTGTTTAATCTGAAACCTGAGAACTTTAATAAATCCCTGGTTCTATACTCCCTATAACGTTAGAACTTCTTAGTCTACAAAGATGATGTTTAGTGTAGAAGATGACACTGCAAATGCACATATGCAGGTACAATGCACAGCTCAAAAACAGAAATATAAACATGGCTTTTAGTGCCTGTGTTTCAGCCTAGTGTTAATACTTGAAAGTAAAAGAACTCTTAACATGCTAAAAGAGCTTTGACAGACACCTGCACAATGGTACATAGAGTAAGGATTGAGTTACAGTCAATGAGCCTGCTCTCTAGATTTCAGAGACATTGGCTTTTACCTCAATACAGACCAAATACAAAGAGCAGGTTTTTTGGTTCATTTCAATGAAGAATTCTCTTCACAATGCTCCACTAGTTTAATGTGCTTTGGCACTCGACCTCTACAATCTCATGCTAGGTGAGTGCTTTTGGTGCTCTTCGTTCTTCCATGGCAGTAGAAGACAAAAGCTGAAACGCAAAAAATGTAAGGTAAAAGCTGCCTCACTGTCACCTGTGCATATTTCACAGGGACAGAGAAAGGAAGAGGCTGTGGACAAGTCATATTAATAGGCCTACCAAAGCATTTGATTTTGCCTACAGAAAACATGAACTTCAGAAGACATCTGGTTCTGCTGAGGACTTTTTAATCTAGGCAGATTTCCACACTGGTATTTTTGCATTGCTTCTGGGATCTAAGCTAGTATTTGGATGCAGAAAAAGTCAGAGCTTTTTCTCAGCAAAGCACAATAGAGCATTGTGTAAACACAGTTATTTTTCTTTTCTGTGGAAAATGCACAATGTGACACCTCTTTTCTAAGGGATCTTTAGATCATTGCATGAAAAGCTATAGAAATCTCTTTTTTATCATTAACTATGATAGCAGATATAGCTAGTTCAATAGTGGATACAGCTTATTATAATATCTATATAACTACATAGTAGCAATAACAGATCCACAGGTGCTCCAGCACTAGGGATTTGGTACAGACAACTGCACATTTTTGAATGGGTGAGGTAATCTGGAGCATGTCACTAGTTAATTTGTGCTTAATCTGATACTAACCAAAATTTACTATTGTTACTATATGATAACATTTATTTAGATTAAAAAAATTACTATTCTCAATTGGTTTCCATCTAAAGAAGAAAAAATTAATGCATATTTATTTTCTACATATTTATCCCCTACTGGCTAGAGACTCATGTTTCTGGCCCCTGAACTCAGTTGTGGAAATGTCTTTCTAGTTTGCTTCTGAACAATCAATTTGACAGTTTATCATATATTAACTGTACAAAAAAAGCATAGCACTGGTTAAAGTACAGCCTGTGGAACCCACAATATAAATGTCTAGCTGTCCGAAAACAAACATGCAACTTTATAGCACAATGTTTTTAATACAGTTGCTCTACAAACTTATCAAGTAGTTCTGATATACAGAAATACATACAAAGTTCAAAAAAAAAAGTGCTTTGTTGCAACCATTAAGTTACAAAATTGTGAGATCTCCAAGTTTTTATCTCTTATTACTCAAGCAGAAAAACAGAAGATAACACTTTCATTTTAATCAGAAGGATAGGCCAGAAATTACAATCTCAAACACTTTCATGGGCATAGTTCTAGTATGTGAGAATTGAACTGAAGTAAAAAATGGAAGAATAAGGATTTAGCTTTAAAGTTTTGATTGGTATGTATAGAATAGTCATTGAATTTTAAATTAGTGGCACCTACAGCAAAGGCAGAGGAGGTTGGGGGCGGGGGGAGAAGTCTACTAAATGTGATTTCTGCCCCTCTGCCTGGTGTACCAATATGGCTACAAAAAGGAAAAGACTCAATGTCTAAAAATTGGCCCTCAGGGAAATTTAAAAATTCTTCTTGTCATGTTTACACAGCCTTCTTACAACGAACAGTAGTAAATATGTCAATACCAACAGCCTTAAGAGCTAGGCTGCCAAGACAATTGTCTCGTAACCTCAAGCAGTTTTAATTAGTTACCAGGATTTTAGTCAAGAATTCACAAATCATGAAGAAGATAATTCCATTGGATCTGTTTAATTTCTAAATCCACTCTTTCTTGTCTTTTATTCTGCAATTGTATTCTCAGAGCACACTGGATTTTTCTGGAATAGCACTGTCTAGTTTATGGTGAGAAGATATTAGAAGGAAGATTAGAAGGAAGAAGGAAAAGGAAGAAACTCCTCATAAAACATCTAGAATGACTGGGGCTTTTCAGAGTTTGTTGTTGTTGAGGCTTTTTGTGTTTTGGTGGTGTGGTTTTTTGTTTTGTTTTTTTGTTTTTTGTTAAGCTGGATACATTGTATTTTCAGGTGCATGCTTGTGACAAAAAGAGGGAAAAAACCCCACTGGGACAGATGATCAGCTAAATCGTTCTGATAAAGAAAATCTGTCTACCATGACACATTTACAACCTAAAGGATTTTTCAAATTAACTTGAAAAACAAATTCAAAATTGTACTTGTCGATGGATTGGCTAAAAATAGTAGAGTTTTCACAAAGAATCAGTAAGTTTTCCATGCATGTCCTCTGTTTTTAGCATATATTCTTTATGAGGGAGCAAGAGTTTCAGAAAGCATCCAGTAAAACAGATTGCAGCAGTAGTAGGATATTTTGTTATTGTTGTTCATGTTAAAAGTAAAGGAAAAGGAAAGGTATTTCTATGCAGAATATGAGATATTACAGGCACTTAAAATCTCCTTTAGTAGATATATCGGAGACATGTATTTTACAAATAGTTTTTACTGCTTTTAGACAATTCAGTGATGATTTGAACACTAACCTAGTCTTCTCTTACAGTAGTTGTCCGGGTAACAACAGTTTTATGCTTCTTGGCAACATATCCTTTCACAGTAGTGTGAAGTCTCTACAAGGATGAGTTAATATCATATGATGTTGATTATTTTCTAGGTTAAGTTTTCTCAAACTTTTTTTCTAAAAAAATACTGCAAGTTTTGAAGATATTGTAGGCAAATCCACAACATTATTACTTTACTTTTCTTTCAGATATCTAAAGATTCTAAATATCTAAGTTCTGCTAGTACAGTTACCCAAGCACCTGCACATCAGCTTGGGGGCTCTCTCAAACACATGTGCTTGCTGATTACACTGTTAGATACCCGAGACCAAAAAATCATGATAAAGTATTTGATGTTCTGTATATTTTCCTTCAGTTCATTAATGCATTATACTCTTTTGATGATATAACACATCTACAAACCTAGAGTGCTGTCCCCCAATATTTCCAGCAGTATCATGATCAAGATAGCTACCAAGGATGGAAGAGAGAGACCAAAGTTCAGATCAGACCTTCTGCCTACTGAAGAACAGTCAATTCATTTCTCCCACCTTTTAAGACGCTGTCTCTCAACTGTTCATTTTGGAAATGTTCTATTTTGTCTGAAATACCAATGTGCTTAAGGACTGTTATGAGGATACAGTGACATTTTTTTAAAGTGGTGGTCTATCTGTGAGCCTTATAGTTATTCTCATGACATCTTTCTTTGGTCTGACTCTTTCATTATTCATGTTGATCACTCTGTATCATGCCTTACAACTCATGAAACTGGAAAAGCCTAGGAACCTTAATTAACGGAGGAGGAAGTTACAAATGAAAATTGAAGTCTCCCTCCTAGAATATTATGTGATAATCCAAGTTTTGGCAAGTCACCTGAGGGCTCATATCATCATATGAGAGAAGGTGCTAAAAAAATAGGTGATGCAAAATAAAATAGAATACTTTCTAAGTTCAATATATCCCACTGAATTGATTTCCCAGTTCCTGAATACCTGTATCAAGAAGCATGAGGACACGGTATCAATTAAACAATAAATGAAACCAAAGATTTGTACCTGAGTTGTTTTTTTTTTTTTAAATTGTTTGCTATATGATGAAAAAACAAAAGTATTCTGAATTATATAATGGCCAAACATAGGTTATCTTAACATTCAAAAAAACAGTAAAGGAAACAAACCCCAACAAAGATTTTTTTTTTTTTTAAATTAGGTATCCATGTGTTGTGGTTTGAGGCTTGGAATGGGGGCGTGACCTTCCAGCAACTGGGAGGACCCCGGGTGGGGGGTGAACCATTTTATTCCTCCCCTTCCCACACACACTTTGATAAGAGGCAAGAAATGGGTTCTAATTTCACTCCTGCCTTGGAGCTCGGAGAGGGAAGTTGTCCTTTCACTCCGTGGGACCCTGGAACCATTTCTGAGGGTTTTGTATATTTTATTTTTTTGTATTTTCCCCCTAATCTTTGTATATATTATTTTCTTTACCTCCCTTTTTCGTTTTCTGTTCCTTCTTAAACAATATACTTCATTTTTTTTCCAAATTGTCTCTCTCTCTCTCTCTCGGGGGGGGGAGAGGCGAGTACATAGTTCTGTTCCATGTGGGTCCTGCCCTGAACCCCTTTTTACACGGAACCAGGACACCATGGATGAAAACTCAGACTATATAAAGAATAATGGAAAATATTATCTCAGAAATAGAGATATCTATGGAAAAAGCTCCATTTTTTTTTCATATTTCAAACCAAATGAAGGTATTTTAATACATTAAGAAAACATACTAATTTACTATGTCCTGTATAAATTATTTCTATCCCTAATGATTTCTGCTTGACAAAGTGTGGACTGTTTCGTTCATATACTGTAACTGTGCAGTAACTCAGAGCCCTTTAATGCTATGATGAAGCTGGTGCATAGGAAGGAAGGAGGACTCCAGCCTCACTGTTTCCTTGCACTTCTAAGTCCCAGCTACAGTAAGCATCTTCTAGCTGTGACACTACTAGTGTCGTGTAAAATTAGATTGCCATTCACATCCTTGACCACAAGGGCACTAATTGTAAATGAGATGACTCATCTTGATCAGCTAGCCTGGAATAATGCTCAAAATAGGGCCACTGGCATTACAGTGATAACAAGCTGATGCATCAACAGCTCTGTGAAGTGACTGCATCTGCCAAAATAGCTAGCAAACAACATTTTGTAAGAGGAAGTGAAAATGTCATGTTAAAAAGTGGTATAAAGTGAAAAATGGGGCTCTTTTAACTCATGCATTGCAATAGTTTTCCCAATGAAAATACAAGGAAAACCCATTTGAGTTCAAAGGCAAACCATTCATCTGTGTAGCATAAAAGTGGAAATTCAACAATAACTAAATGTTCATACAAAAGAGTTCTGCATATCAAATAATGTTTTGTAAACCTTAAATTATATGCAGGTATTATTAGTAGGTACCTGTTTCAGAAAGAGTTAATGGTAAGGGAGGATCTACTCCTTTTGCTGTACATTTTTAAATTGAACTAGTTGGTCTATGGACACAAAAATTTGTTTCCCCTAAACTTATAGAGGCAAAGAAAAAACTGACTTTTCTTTTGGTCTTTAAATGGTTTAGTAATAAAACAGCAGACTGTGAGCTGCTTAAATGTAGGGATATGGAAGCAGGCAGAGTTTTGACCTCGTTCCCTAACAGGAGAGAATCAGATATGTTTTAAAACTGTATCTGCAGGGTGAATAGTTGCTTTTCACGAGCATATGATGTATTTCAAAGGCTGCACAGTCAGCCAAACTCATGTGATCAGTTTCGGGTCTCCATTTCTCTTGTTTATCATGAGGAACTCCCACAGAAGCCAGCCCATTTTGCTTATAGCCCAGAAATGCCTATATGACCAGAGACAGTTATTTTCAGATTAAAGGATTCTCAGTCTGAGCCGCTGGGGCTTGAACAAAAATTCTTTCTTCTGACTGCTAATGCTGTGAAAATGGGAACTAAATGGATTGCGGATGCTTGCATTTCCTGGATTAAATGTGTTTCTAACTAGAAAGTAGATCTTCTGGAAAAAAATACTTTCTGTACTGTGATTCAAAAAGCATAGAGAGGAGAGAAGCCTATCAGTAAGTGGAACAAAGTTCACATTTAATATTTTCCCAAATCAGAATGATTATTTGTGCAAATCTGTTTAGTCAGCTCCCTCCTATTTTTAATAATGTTCATTTCTACCACTAAGAAAATGTAGATAAGGTATTTCAAGTATTTAATTTAATCTCAAAGAGTATGGTTTTTTTTGCTTTGTTGCTCAGAAAACACTGTTCCACCAGACATTAGAAACATGAAGATACATCTGTTCTGAACAATTCACATAGACTGTTTCTGTAGACAGTGTAAAGATAAAGACACCTTCACAAGGAAATTCATGCTACCCACTTCATTTCTGTTAGGATGCGATGACTTCTCTCTCTCCTGCTCCCTTTTTCTCTCCTCCTCTTGCTCTCCCCATACCTCCCTCGGCTCTGTTAACTTTATGGCGATACAGGTAACTAGCCTGAAAGAGCTAAATCTTTCCATGGCTGAAGTAAAATGTAATTATTCCCACCTTTTGAGTTTAGCTAAAGCTGTCTGCTTGCTAGGTAATCGTATTAGCTGCTCTTTGTGCATGAACAACAGTTTAGATACTCTGCAACTGTTGATTTCAAGCACAAAATTATACAGAATTTTGAAACAGCTACTTGTAAGACTGTTTAAATGATTAAGTGAAAAAATGGAGTTGATGCTTGAAAGTTGCAAGTTACTTAGGTATTTTTGAAAAACGATCCTCTGTTTCAGGAAAGAAAAAGTAGTAAAGATTTATCCCAAGGATGAGCTTTTAAATTGATAGTATCATAATCTAAATAGTCCTATATTTTGTGAAAAACAAATTTTATGTTCCTGAGATGACATTTATATAACAAAATGTAGCTTGAAACAACATTTTACGACCATGCTGTAAATTCTTGGAAAAGGAGAGGTCTCCAAGGAGAAAAAGACTCTCGCACAATGACACAAAGAACTGGCCGTCATTTTCTGTAGTTTTAGTGAACATCTGGAATTCATACATTTATTGTTGAAAATTGCCATGGTCTAAGAACAGAAAGTAGGAATGGTTTGACTTCTATTAGAGTAGAATAGAACAAATATTAAAGAAATACAATCAAGTAGCACAACATTGAGGAGTTCTGGACAGTTTACAAGCATGATTTATTTTTGTTTGAAAAACTGTTCATTGTATTACTCAAACTACCAACATTGACTCTCGATTATATGGCAAAAAATATCAGGTGTACTGAAGTACTGTAAACTGAAAACAACCTGTCTAAGTAATCTGACTTGCAACAGAGATGGTCCTAAAACAGTTCCCAACCTAGAAACAGAAAAAAATTAAAAGTCCCTAAGGACTGCCTATGCATATTCACAACTGTTTTCTTGCCAAAGTTCTCTTATGGGACTGAAATGCTTAATTATAGTAGACATGAGAAAGATACAATGTCTGGGTTATAATCTGTTCTGAAGTTTGAATCCAGTGGTTCTATTTGGCATCATCTCCATAGTAAACTCTCAGAATCAGAAAAAGGAAAGGGTTTGCTGGATGAAATAAATTAACAAAGCAAGTTATCTGAAAAATATCCACAGCATTTTATGTTGATGATATATTCTGAGATAATTTCTGAAAACTTCACATTTGCTCATCTCCAAAACTTTCTAAGAAATATGAGAAATCAACAGACTGGATTACGGGCCATAAAAAACACTGAATTTATGGTTATGTTTCTGCTTTGAGATAAGCAGGTGTTTTGGATCCTATGGCCTTGTAATGGCACTATACACAGAAACAGAATCTATCAATGTTGAAATCTTACATGAGTTTTCTGAGTGACCATGGGTGTGGTATCAACAAAAAAAAAGAGAGAGACAAATAAAGTCAGGCAAGTAATTTTTAATGTCTTATTCAGTGATGTGTGCTTGGAAAGGGCCCTCACAAGCTAACTGAAACAGAGGTACATACGTATGTTTTCTGGGAGACATTTTTTCCTCACACTTGCACAAAGTTTTGCCAGCAAGTTATTTCATTGATTTCAATAAATGCGGTTTATAGGTTCAAAAATGATGAGTGAGCTGAATTCACACAGCTAAGGACCAAAATGGAAGAAGTAGCGTCAAGTAACATCATCTATGTGTTTCAGGGAAAACAAACAAACAAACAAATGAAAAAACAAAACCACTTCTACTATGAAAAGCTTTGTTTCTGAATGTTTATGTACTGCTTTTATAATTTGGGGGAAAAACTGAAAAGAGCTAACTTAGTTCTGGCTTGAAAGTTATTTGCCAAGATTAAGTTTGGAGCAAAGAATTTATTATAAGTTTTCAACCCTCAAAATAGGAGAGGAATTAGGAAAAAAATCGTCAACCATGCCACAACAATGGTACGAAATAGAATCATCAGCATTTTACAGCACTGAACATCTGGAAATCATGTGCTTAACCCTGGGCTAATAGGGGAGCACACATACTGTATCCAGCTATTTTCTTTTCTCATGAAATGAGTTACTCCTCAATTACACAAAACAAAAACCCTATTAAGTCCAAATGATGTGTTTAAAAAGGAGTATTTCCTTTGGAAAAAGCCAATCTTGACTCAAAGTTTTCAAGTAACGCTAAATTTATATCTTCTGTTCCTTTTTGCCTTTTTCAAATCTCCCCATCCTACTGAGGCGCCTAAAAAGACCCCAGAATTTATATCCTCAGATATAGCAGATAAACATCCTAACCCAGAGGAAGACTGTAAAACTATAATAATGCATCAAAATACAACTTATAACATTAAGTGTAAGTTGCAGTCCTGCAGACTTTCTTTCTGTTGATGAGGCTTCCAGGGTTGAGGGACAACCTTTCATTGTTGTTTCAACTGTTAGCTGAGAGCTATCTTCCCCTTACGCTTAAAAATAATCACTATAATTTGTTCATTGTGCTCAGATGCCTTGCCCCAAAATCAGAGCTCCACAGAAAGAGGAAGATGAAAACTGCTCATGTACGCAGAATATTCAAATAAAGGAGCATGTTAATGATACACAGAAGAGGGAACAGACATTCACATAATATCTAGAAAATGAAAGTGTTTGTCAGTTTTAGTCATAGCCTCAAGCAAAGTAGCTTTTATGGAGAAGAAAAAAGCATACTATTAGGTTTGTTATCATTAACTGCTATTTCTAATGATACCTTTGGTAGTCAGAGGTACACATATACCCAGGTAAGTATTAACTGAAAATAGTAAGGAATATGTGAAACATCAAGTAGGTGGTTTTCAAAATTATTATACAAAATGAGGTTGTTTCTTTTATTTGCTTAGAGTCTTCTAGAGATTCGTTTGAATAGAAAAGTATGCAGTAAGTCTTCATTCACTTTCTCCACTGTGAATCCAAGGAGCATAACAGAATTGTCTCTGGTTAATAATTGTGTGAGAGCTAGACGGTATTTAATTCTCAGTGCTGTAAACACAGCTGAAGCCGAGCCGGGGTAAAGCTGTCTCTGCAGTCTATGCCTTTTCGGGGTCCTTCTTTTCCCTTATACAGCTTGGAATGACTGCTTCAAAAGGTAACACAGATCTCAAAGAATTCACCTTCTGAGTTAAATTCCCTCTGGAGAGGGGAAAGAGAAGAAGGAAGCCTGAGGGCAAGGCAGATGAAATGAAGATGCAGTCCACAGAGCTAAGTCACAGCTACACATATTTCATTTTCCAGCTTCTGGCTACACGAGTTGGAGGGAAAGGCTGCAGTGGCAAGAAAGGTGAAGAAAGGTGATGGGCTTAGGGACTTCAGGCAGTCAGAAACTACAATAGTGTTTTGTGCCAACACAGCCATTGTGTTTTTTGTAGTCAGATGATGATGCTCTGTTCTGAAGATCAGTCAGAGGTGGATGTCAAGGGAGGAAGCAGCACTCAGTAATTTTTATACTGTACGGTTGCTCCAGGGAGCTAGCAATACTGTGTCCTAAACTTTGCATGCTTTAGTGGAGACACATTGAGACTGTTGAGACTGGGGCAGAATTCTGTGGCAAGAACATAGACTATTTTTAACAATAAAACTACAATGTGATCACATAATTTACGTGTCAAGAGATTAACATTGGTTGAATATGTGGTAGACACTAATGCAGTTAATGAAATCAGAATAAATGGAAAAGGAAAGCTTGTTTCTTCCTGTGTCATTAGCCAGATCACAACCATGTCAATCACTTGTTGGTCCATAATTAGAAATTCTGCATCAAGTATTTAAGAAGTCTATCCTGCAGTGTATGCAATCTTTTGCTAGCATGTCTGAAAATAGGGACTATGCTACAGGTATCCATTCTCTTGCACCAAGTGTGCCAAGACAGGGGACAAGAATTCTATTTTTTTTTTTTTTTAATAAACACAGTAGATCAACACAAATATCAAACAGATCAACTACATGGGAAATTTTAATATTTGAGTAAAATCAAGCTCAGCAACTGGTCATGTATTACTGCGTATCCTTCATCTGGAGAATCAAACCAGCCTGCTATTTAATAAGCATAGAGAGCATCAACCTGTTAAATTAACAATTCCCCCTAATGAAGGCAAGAAACATCAGATGTATCTAAGATTCACTTAATGGCATCTGTTGAGTATATGATATTTCAGCAGCATAAACTAAAGGACTCGGGATCCTAGATGGATCAGATATTGGCAGAACTATCTTTGCTCTATTATGAACTACTGATGCAGAGACAAAAGAAACTTATTGGAACAACAACAAAGTCTAACCAAATAACTCAAACTAAGGTGTTCAGCAGAAGAAGCCTTCAAAAATTATAATTCCATGTCCCTGGGAAGCTAAATTAGTCCAAGTAATGTAACCAATGTAACCAATTTTTGACAGCAGTTTGAATAGTCAGATCAAGTGATTTGAGGCTTGAATTGAAGTTTGAAAAATGAATCACTGTGATAATCTATAAAACTACCCCTGTACTTATAAAAAACAAACAACAACAACAACAAAAAAAAAAACAAACTCACTAATAATTTTTTCAAAGAACCACTTCCGAATTCTCATACTATTCTCCTAATATAACAACAACCTGTAGGATCTCCATTCCTTGACAAATTCAGCAATGCAATCAAAATCGGAAATTACTCGAATTTGATAATATACCAGCAGGACTGTTTAGATATACACTAAAGAGCTTCCTGTGTCTCTGCAAGTCTCAGAAGTTATGCATGCCATTATTCTCATCTATTTAAAAAAAAAAAAAAAAGGCAGAGGAGATTGCTACAGCATTTTGCCAATCATGAACTGTAAATTCAGACTCAAAGGTGAAATTATACTTAGCAGCCTTTAGCTGTGAAAGAAGTAGAGGGTATGGTTTATTGTTTTTTTCTGTCCTCAGTAGCCTGAGCAACATATTCCCAGCTGCCGGTAAACTTCAATTTGGTTAGCTACTTTGAAATTTTGCATTTGATAACATGACTCTTTCCTGATGGACAGTGTCCTGACCAATTCTTAACATGTTGCCTTTAGCAAAGAAATAACCTGAAAAAAAACCCCAAAACACCAACTAGAACTGCATATCATTCTGTCTGCCAGCCATGCTATTCCCAAGTAGAGCAAGGAGTTTGATCTAGATACATTGTTTTGTAATGTGGAAGTAACTTAAACTTAATGGGTGTTGTGAAGTATTCTGTGGTAAACATTTTTCCCATGAGGCCAAAACAGTCACTGATTGTTGACTTTAGAAACCTTGTTTGTAAAGAGATAGGAAGTCATTACAAAGAGTGGAAAAACACTGAAGTGATAGACATGCCTTCACTAGGTAAAGTTTAAACAGAAACATGTGGTTGGAAGCTATCAAATCATTTTGTCATCTTAGCAATACCTCAGATGACAGCCTTTTGCACAAGAGTCTGGCAAAATGCATTACCAGATACAGCTTGTCTGGGATGATTAACAGGCAGAGCTCGGAAAGAGCAAAGCAAGAAAACTTCAAACTAAATAAAACATCTACTCAGTGTCAAATATCTAGTTTGCCATATACATCTAGTTTGCTCTCTCTATATATGTATCAACATTGCCTTGCCATTGATGATATATACAGCTTTTAAATGGGTTTTATCTACACCATCTGTGTGCCACATCGTGCATGTTAGAGCAGCATATCATAAATAAAGTTCTGGAACATGCTGATCTTTCAGTGAGTAAAGCGACAGTCATCACAGAGCAGCTGCGCTCGGCCAGCCATGTATGTAGGATGGAAGACACCAAAACATACCTGCAGATGCTGAAGGGTGAGCCATAGGAATGAGTGAGGCAGGTAAGCAGGGGAACACAGGAGCACAACTGTGGTCAATATGAATTTAATATCAGTAGTTAACATACACTGGCAACATAAAAATCACACCAATACACAGTAGTCTGAACACGAGAGTCTTTGCCTGAGAAGCTCTACTCACCCAATGCATGAAATAGACAATTTCCAAAGCAGCAATGTGATTAGCAGGAATATGCCCCAGTCTAGATAAGAAAGATTTCCTCTTTCTAGATCATTCATCAAGCTTCATACCAAAACACCTAGAAAGTAGGCACTTTTCTTCCTCTTCTATGGCAAAGCACTACTCCTAAAACCTAACTACATCTACTTAACAGGGTTTTAATATCATATTTCATGTGGTGTTGAGGTTCCACCTGAAATGTAAGTAACCCGTCTCACTTTTCTCATTTTCTCTGGAGGTCAAAATCTCTAAGTACATAGCTAGTTTCGCCTCCTTAAAGAGCTAAGCTCTTACTGTCTGTAAGTTGCAAGTACACCAAAGTTAGCCACAAGCCTGTTAAAAATAAGTGATCAAACAAGCCCTGCAGGCTATTAGAGACTAAGTGCAATTGTCAAAGACAAATCACTTTTCATTGTACTCTTAAAAGATGTTTTAATAAAGTCTTTCAAAATTATGGGAAGTATACTGCTTCAAAAGGATTGTATCATTAAACACAGCTACTTTCTTAACCTTTTCATGTTTTTATCTGGGCTCATTAGAAAACAGTTTGGCACAGAAGCTGCAGTCCTAGGCTGATCATCTTTTCCTTTTAACCCATTGTGATCACCACAGAACACTTTGCTATACTATCTCACTAAAAGCCAGAACACTAATTCTTTATGAACAAGTTAAATTTCAGTGTAAAGATTTACAGAGCACTATTGATGCTAGTTAAAGTCTCATTTGCTGTCATTTGGAAAAAGAAAGATGGAAGCTGTTAACACAAGCACCTTATCTGAACAAAAATGTCCTAGTATCATGGAAAATAAAGAGATCTCACATGAAGCTCTGACCTGGAAATAGACTAGTATCATAAAGCATCAAGCAATAATGTATATTCTTTGAAGAGAAGGTCACAGCACATCATCTAAGCAGATGCTATGTTGCTGACTGACCTAGTCCACTGTAATGACAACCATCTGGGCAAAAAAATCTCCTCTTCCAGGGCCTGCAAAATAGGTACACATATACCTCAAATTTAGAAGCCTTTACTTAGTGGGGACAACTTCTGTATCTAGAAGTGAACCCCAAATCAAGGACAAAAATCTGAACATTTGCAAATGTTTGGAGAGAAGACTCATCTTCCTAATTAAGAGTCATATTCTAATTTCAGACCTAGATCTCAGTGAAGAAAATCTTTATGGATGTATGGAATGTTCTAAACCCCAAAATTTATGACTGTCCTGGATTGGCTGGAATAAGGTTAATTTTCCCCAGAAGTTTCAAGGACCTCAGCCAGGATAGGCAATCAAACCAGCTGATAGGTTATTCAATATCATGCTGATGTCATGGCAGCCACAGAAGGGGTGGGAGTGAGTCGAGCTGGGGCTGTGGGCGGGCTGGGGTCACAGGCTAGCTGGCATTTCCTTTCCATTCAGAGCTAATGTGGTCTGTCTTTTTATTACTTGCTTTATATATTGTTTCATTACTGTTATTGTTATTACTGTTGTTTATTGCTCCTTTTGTGTTGTATTAAATTCTCTTTATCTCAATCCATGAGGTTTTGTATTTTTCTCCCCTTTCTCCTTCCCATTCAGGTGACCATGTGGTGCTCAGCTCCTGGCTAGGTCTAAACCACAACAGTAACCTGAGGTACCGTTAAGAGGCAGACATTCATATCCCACAAACCCTCTCTCTCTCTCAAAAAAAAAGAAATTATCCAACTTCTCAGGACAATTTTTTAAAAAACAGGAAATATTTGGTCTTTCATAATGCCCATAATAATGCTAATAAGCCTAGAGACTCCAATATATTAAAGATGCAAGTCCTTCACAAGCATTCATGTTTGTCACTTTGCATCTCACCATTTTAGAAAAAAAGACCAAGAAAAGGAAAACGGTATTATGAATTCTCCAAATGAGCTAAATTTGTTTCCATGGCAAAACTGAAGCTAGTGATGATTGGTACAGCACTGATGAGGTTACTACAGTGTAAAGTAGAATGCACTGGTTTCAAAGGGCTTTTGTAATCCCCTTGATAATACAATATAATGTCCAAATAACTACTATTGAAGCATGCGTTAATGACTTAAATGCAAAAGATTCAGCATGGAACTTCCAGAAATTATTGTAGAAGCCTTAAATTCCTTTGTTTATCCAAACTTTCCTGATGCAGCCAGGCACATTCTTTTATATAAATTTTGATCCCTTCCCTATTTTAGAAATATTACCTCAAAGTATCCAACCAATCCAAACAAGCTATTTGTCTGCTGTATTTTTGTTTTAGGAGAGATGTCTTCAAAGATGACAATGCTGAACCCAAACTGAAAAGATGGCTTATCTGTGTTCATACATTAAAGGAACCCAGGTTTTCTTTGTGTGGACTTGGGACATTCATTCCTTTGTTTGCTACACTTTTTACTTGCTATTACTTGAGATTTTACTTTGAGACAGCAGCTTTCAAACTTTACAGCATTTCCATAGGCATTGTCTTGGAGGAAGATAAAAAGGGAAGATGACAGGCTGTCTGTTGGCCCACATTCCTTTTAAGTTACTACTATTACTGAATGTGATGCTAATTCATGGGACAGCCAAAACATTAAGAGCTTTTTGGTTTCTACCCCCGCAATTTCTTTGCCAGAGTGCATACATCAGAAAGGCACGCCTATATCTTCTAGGATTGTATCTTCCTTTCAAGTGATCTAAATTTTGCTCACCGCAGGTGAGGCGCTATTATCAGTTTCATCCCAAACAAGTCCAGTTTCCCTCAGAAGAGCAGGTGTAGGAATTTGGGACATAAATGATGAAACGTAGTAGATCACTACTCTGAAATGTTTTACACAAAAGACTACTGGCAACAGTTATTTTGCTGTCTTTCAATGTTACTAATACTTGTTACACACATAAAACACATGCACAAACAGCAAGACTTGTCAGTAGCTGTTCTCTGACCAACAGAGTTAGCGGAGACTGTTTTCTGCAGATGGTTTTCCTGCAAGAACCCTGTATCCTGCCATCCCCCAGTCACTCTGCACCTCTATCCTGTTGCACCAGACTTCACAGGCTTTAAACCCCCTTCCAATGTCCTTCGCCAACAGCTGGGCAAATGGCAACATGCTGTGGCTGGCTCAAAGCTACACGTGTGATGGGCTGGCAAGTTTGCTAATGTGCTAGCCAGCGGGCCAAATGGAAGCAATAGCTGCCAAGCTCACAATGCAGCTTGCCTCTCTGCAGTGGCAGACATGTGGACATCTTTCCTATACTTACACACCAATTTTTACAAAATATATCCATCTATCCCTCAGTTGCATTTGATGTAAATTAAGCCATGTGTTCACAAGGTAGTTGTGGGATCTAAGGAATAAAGTGAGCAAGCAGTGTAATATTCTGTTTTACATTCATAGGAAATTAGATTAAGTTTTGGGAACTGTTGCAGATTCACACTCATTAGTGTTTCTTTTACCTCAGCTGCCACATTTCCAGTATGAATGGCCAACATGAAACATTTTAGGAATACTTCTCACACCTGTGCAGCATTACCACATCACTGCATTTCAGAGCCTATGGAGGAGAAGTATCTGAAGCATGGGAGACTGAAGAGTTGGAAATCTTTATGACAACGTTAGTCCAAAAGTCCCATTCAATTATTACAAACTGAAATTATACAATTATTACAAACTCAGGACATATAACTCATTTCATCTGTATCAGATTTTTCTACTTGTCTGAAATCACTGTATTATTTAGACAAAAGTATTGGCTTCTTAAATAAGTATTTCAGTGTGACACTGTCACTTTGGAATAGGACAAAGGCAACAGTTTTCTCCATCAGACTAGTGGAAAATACTTCCATGACAAGAAAAAATTGAAAAATATGCAGATTGTTCTGTATGAAAAGGCAATACCAGACATTCCTGTAAATAGTGCTGAGGATGATATTACTGCTCCACACTAGATCTGTTGACACATGTAACTTTGCGTGCATCGAAATCCCACCGTTTTTTAAAGTGTCACTGAAGAGTCAAGAACAAATATAGCCTGCAGCTAGCTCCAGAGCCCCACTGTTCCCAGGTCCTGTTTATTGCGTGACTGTCAGACAAGCATCACATCCTTTAGTCAGCTCTAATATTTATTAGAATAGTATTAAGAAGTTTGTTATAATTATCAGTTTAGGTAATTATTTTCATAAAAGAGAGTCTGCTTCACACAGTTGTGATTTTTACTCAGCCTTCTAAACTGTGAATGCTACCAACACACCTAACCTCTCTGCCTGCTCCTACAGGCTAAGCTTTTTCATGTCATGCCCAGTAATATTGGCTACAACAGTGGAAAATGTGCAGCTAAAGCTAGGTGGAGCATCAGACAGTATCTACTAATTAAATTGATGCTTGCAACTCTCTCCTTTGGTACTAATTTATTTGCTCAAAAAAATTACAAAAAAGAAAAATTTAATGAATTTACTGTGGATATTATATACACCAGAAAACAGAGAAATGACTGGAAATCTATCTACTTTTCCCAATGGCAGGAAACCTCTCATTATTGTATAAAGAATGATTGGCACCCAGATAATGTACAAGTAAGAAAATAAAGAAACTAATCCTTACTCTTTATTATTGTGCTAGCTTTGTCCATTGCTGTGCAGAATCTAGTAGTGTTATTGCAGAAATATCTTGAACCTCACATTTTACAGGGGTCAGAATAAAAAACCTCTGAGTTTGTTTGTCAGCAGCATGTGTGAATGTTTGATGCTTTGCTTGCATTGTTTTATTAAGAGACAGATGGACAGAAAAGAGACAAGTATAGTATGTGCTTTTGCATTAGGTAAACCCTGTTTGGAATAGAACCCCAATGAGACTTTTAAACAATGTCATTTGCAGCAAAAGCTGGATTTTTTTTTTTCATATAACTTACAAAAGTATAAAATTCAGGACTTTCTCTATCTATGTTCTTGATCAAAAAGGTAAACAGAACCAAAAAGCAGAATTTAGATATAACATTGAGTTGTTATTTTTCCATACTATATTAAATTATTTAACAATTACTTCTCACAATCTTCTCAAGACTTTCTAAAGCTCTTCAGTTATACCTAGTTTATTAATACTCCAGGAATGGCATTTAATGAGTTAAACTATGGCTTTCTGGTAAATAGAGAATTAATTATCTCCATTCAAACCCTAGAGAAGCATTTCTCAGACAACTGGAAATTCCCTCAGATGTGCCAAGCCAAAAAACCTATTTTATGCAGCACAACTATATCAGAATAAGCATAATCTAACCCTAAATGCAAACCTTATAAAATGAATGTAGTAGCAGTTGTGGGTTAAAAACCATGAATTGATGTCTTATTCATAAATCTAAAATTTATGAGAATATTTGAGTTCCATAAAACCCTTAGAGCTTCTCAGAAATCTCTCTGGAGCTATGATTTAAGTTTGAATTTAGATCTGCTTTTGACAACAGATTGCACTAGAGACCTCAAGGGGCTTCTTCCTACTTAAATTATTTTGTAATTGTATGATTGAATGATAGAAAGCACAGTGTGAACTGTGGTGGGATGTGAAGGATTTTAGAAGGTGCTAGTGTGGAAAAGGACGTTTAGATTTGGCTAATTGTTTACACCATCATTTTTTTAGTACTACCTCAGTACTCACCAAGGAGGAGGTAGTTAAGCCTGGAAAGAAGGGAGAGATGGGGATAAGGTGTTTTAAGGTTTATTTTTTATTTCTCATTATCCTACTCTGATTTGTTAGTGGTAAATTAAAACAGTTTCCCCAAGGTGAGTCTGGTTTGCCCTTGCCAGTAATTGGTGAGTGATCTCCCTGTCCTTACGCCAACCCATGAGCCTGTTGTTATATTTTTCTTTCCCTTGTTCAGTTTAGGAAAGGGGATGATAGAGCAGCTTTGGTGGACACTTGCCATCCAGCCAGAGTCAACCCATCACATTATGCTATCTTGTTCATGAAACAGTTCTAGTGGCATACCTCCTTCTCAGGTTTCTTTTTTTCATTCTTAGTCTGCCATGAAATAGGTTTCTGATACCTTAGCAAGACGAAAAACAAACAAATTGCTTTTATTTTTAAATCATTACTTATTTAGATGTTTATTTGATTTGGGGTCAATCTTTTTTTTTTTTTTTAGTGTACTTCTTTTGTTCTCTCTTTCATGGAGTAAGAGTCAAAGAGCATGCTTTGCTAGAAGTCATAAGATATTTGAGCTCACTTAGCAGTTTCATCTTTCTTTTCTTAGAGAAGAACTTCAGGAGCTACAGTGTAGTTTGTCACCCTTTAGGCTTTCGATAATTTGGTTGATAGATAAAGTCTTCATGATTTTGCCAAAATATTTGCCTAACACATTGACCCTTTTTATTAAATTGGATGAATTAATTTAGTAAACTGTGGTAGAGTTGTAAAACTGTGAGTCTGAAAAGCAGACAAATGATATGACTACTGCACTAGTAAAATCTTACCATCACAAGATTTTTCCCAAAAACTCTATGATTCATAAGTGACACTCAGACTTAATTACTTATTCATAGATTTGTATTCAGTTAGTGATGAACACGAGGTGTTAATAAAATACATGTACATACCAAATAAGTACCAACAGCCTAGACTTTTCTTCAGCGTTTGCCATTCTATCAGTCTGTATTTGTCATCAGTCTTTCTGACTGCTATAGTCAGTGCCTTCCTACCTGGTAAATTTTCCATTGTAGCTTACCTCTACCAGAGAAAACAGCTCCACAAACTGCACAACAGTGTATTTTTATGATCATTCCTATTCTGTATATGAGTGAAACAGAGACATTAAAGGAAGGTGTACTGGTTTTGACTGGGAAAAAAGTTAAATTTCTTCATAGTAGTTTGTATGGTTCCATGTTTTTGATTTATGACCAAACCAATGTTGGTAACACAGGGTAGTTTTAGCTGTTGTTGAGCAGTTCTTACACAGCATTAAGGTCTTTTCTGCTTCTCACACCATGCCACCAGCAAGTAGGCTGTGTGGGTGCACAAGAAGCTCGGAGGGGACACAGCTGGGACAGCAGACCCAGACAGACCAGCGGGATATGCCATATCATGTAACATCATGACCCAGCCATCAAAGCTGGAAGGAAGAAGGAGAATGTGGAGGACGTTTGGAGTGATGGCAGTTGTCTTCCCAAGTAACTATTGCACACGACAGAGGCCTGCTTTTCTGGACATCTCTGAATACTTGCCTACTTATGGGAAAGTAGTCAATGAATTCATTACTTAGCCTTGCTTGCACATGCAACTCTTGCTTTGCTTATTTAACTATCTTTATCTCAACAAACAAGTTTTCTAACATTTGTGCTTCTCATTCCTTCCCTCATGTCACTGGGAGGAATAAGTGAGTGTCTGTGTGGGGCTTAGTTACTGGCTGGGGTTAAACCACAAAACACAATTCCAATATCTGGAAACATTACAAATGCTAAAAATAGAACTGCAAGATGATAGCAAAAACCACTACCGCTGGACAGAATTACATTATTTAGGGAAGTGTACTACACAAGTATTACTGCATAATTGTGATGTGGATAAAGAACTGGTTGAAAGGTAG
>NW_008594122.1:20538-26288 GCF_000691845.1 Merops nubicus | reverse complement strand
GGTGGGGGGAGGGAGTTTAACAGAGAGCAGGGGCCCTGACCCCAAATCGTGATACATACCTCCCAGGGTGGATGAGGTGCAGGGAGCTGCCATCCTCCTGATGGCTCAGCGCCACTCCCTTCACAAGGACAGGTCCTGGGACAAAGCCCAAGCTAAAGCCTCACAGTTCTCTCCTCTGCAAAGTGACGTTTGTGTGTCAAGGCACAGACCAATTCACCACCTCCACCTCGCACAGCTGCCCACCACAGCCACTGAGGCTCCTGAAAGCTCCTTCAGCAGCCAGCCCCTGCCTTGCACCACAGGCCTCAGCACGTGAAGGCACAGCAGAAAATCGCAGAGAATCTGTCTGCTGCTGACCCCAGTGCAGAGGTGGGTTACAGGGTAGCAGTGACTGGCTCACACCAGTTGCACTCCAGACAGCCCAGCCACATGCCCAGGAGCAGCGCAGGTCAGAGGCAGCAAAGGGAGGCTTTAAGCCTCTGTGAAGGACACGTCTGTCCATAGGAAAGTGTCTCCATACCAGTGCAGAGTGCAGCGTGCTACCGGTTCAGAGGAGCTGCTGGGAGCATTGCACCATGCTGGGCCCTGCAGCAGCAGGGAGCCCTTTGCTCCCATGCACAGGTATCAGCAGGATCCTCTTCAGGGCAGAGGACATCCTCCTGTGGCTGCTGAGGCTCCTTGCCTGCAGACACCATGCATCTGACCACAGCATTAACCTGACTCTGAGCAGAACCAAAGGACGCTGGGGCTGAGAAAGGGCTGAGTTCAGGGCACCTGCCAGCAAGCAAGAGCTCAGCCCCACACCAACCCCAAGCAAGGTCCATCCCTGTTTTCTCTGTCTCCTGCAGCCTCCCCCAGAACGCTCCTAGGGGCAGATGTGGCAGGTACCATCCTGAAAGCTGGCATGGGCCTAACAGCCCTCCGAATTCTGCCCCACTGTGCTATCCCAAAACTTGGTATTATGTGGGGCTGCTTAACCCTGGCAAAACCCTTCTGTGTGCCCACGCCAGCTGCACCTCTCAGTCCGGAGCCTTTCTCCACCATGAAAACCAGGTTGAGGAATATGGACAAGCTTGGCCACCTGGCAGAGCTGGGTGGGCTCAGGTCCCTCATCTCAAGCAGAGGCACTTTGCCCAGCTTCTCTCAGCACCCCAAACAAGCAAGGCATTTCCACAATTCCTTTGCACCCTGCCCTTTCCCCCACCCCCTGCCTCCCATCTTCTCTCAGCACCTGTCTCAGTGTCTGGCAGCCTCCCAGTCCTCCCAGGAGCAAGAAACATCCTGTGCTCACAGCACACCCAGGGTACCAGTTCAACACAACATGCTCACTTTTAATTTGCTTACCCAAGCAATAAAGCAGAAATGAGGAATGGCAGCTAATTAAAAGTATCGATTCATGTGACATTCAAAACTATCTGGAGCAAGTCGGGGGTAGGGAGGGGTGGGGGGCACAAAGGAGGGATGAGGAGCTTGTAGGAAGAGGGGATAGCAGGGCTGCAATGCTCCAGATAGGTGTGTCCTTGCTCCCTCTGATTGCTTACCACGGGGAAGACTCTTCTGCTCTAAAAATCCTTCTCCTACAATGAATCATCCCCAAGACACTGGGTCTTTTCTTTACCACAGAAGTCCCCAAGATTCCCATTACATCAGCTCCATGTGAACCCTCAATGAAGTTTGACATGCCCAATATAATTTTAGGACTAGCTGATGGCAGGCAGGCAAAACCCCTGAAATGGCTGAAAAGCACAGTTGGGATGTGATTCTACAGCAATGGCACAGCACACTCAAAGGTCACCACTCGCAGTCCCCTCTGGCCTTCGCAACTGTGAAGCCATACAAAAACACACAGAATATACTGTATTTGTGACTGGGGTGCATGCAGGATTAGGAGGGTGCCTAGGGTCAGCAAATCCAGACAGCTTCTGGTGTAGATGGTCTATTCTGCACATCTTTGAGTCCCCCCTGCTACAAGAAGATGGGTTCAGCACTGAAGTCAGTGCCTATAGCTGGCATGGGAATGGGAGCCAGGGAGACAGCCTGTCAGCAGGGACTTGGGTCTCTGTCATGGCTAGGCTTCTCTCCAGAGAAACCCCCAGTTCTTTAGATAAATAAGGTGCTTATGACAAGATGGGAACTGAGGCTGCCAAAGCCCAACCAGTGTGGGTCTGTCTGGAGAGGACAGTGGCTGCTGAATCCCTACTTCTCAACAAGAGCAAAAACTTTGTGTCTCAGAGACAAGCCAAGTGAAGAATATCTAGAGAGTGCTCTGCCAGTGACAGAGCTATGAATAGACTCAGAAGCACCCACAGCCACCCATGAGGTGAGAAACTGCCACTCTCTTGTTCTGCATTACCCATGTCACCATCTCCCCACTCCTCAGTCTTGTGTGACAGCTGTCCTCATGGCGTCAGAAAAGAGCCAGAAACTGGGACTGAAACCTTGTTCCCCATGGCTCTGATCACACGCACCAAGCAGATGCCACCATGACCTAGATTACAAAGGTAGCAGGGTACCCAAGTGCAGCAGCAGCATCTGAGGACTTAGAAGTGAACATGATCCCGCAGGCAAAGACTTTTGCTCTGGAAATGCTCCAAAAGCTTCTCAGAGAAGTGCCAGAGTACCTTCAAAACTTCTCTGGTGGCCTCCTTAGCAAGGTTTGCATCCAGATCATGGGCATGGGCCCTGGGAGGATCTTCACCCTCTGCCTAGTGTATCAGGGCTTCCTCTGAGCTACAGAGAAAGCAGTGGGGGATTGCAGGTACACACTTAAGCTCCTTCTCCACTTCCTCCGGCCTGTTTTGTTTTCCTTAGATATCAGCCTGCTCTAATCCAGCTATTACAGACCTCCCTGCCTAGCAAAGTACCCAGGCAGAGTTCTTCCTAGAGCACAGACAGACACAGAGAGGGCCAGTGGCCACTGCCCTGGTGTCCCTCCCACCCATCCCACACCACACAAAGGGATCATAGCGCTGGAAGAGATCAAAGGTCCTGCTACAACTGCAGGTAATCTGGCCAGGCTTTACTACAGAGAGAGATTTACTTTCTGTTGCAGAGTTATCTGGCATTGAGAAAGATAAGCCTAAATCCTCCACTATATTTTCCCTCCACCCTCTAGTCCAGAAGATGTAATGTGACGTGGCCAAGACCAAAAGGCAATGTCCACATGTCGCTTGAGGCAGGGAGGGGCCAAAGGTGAATGAAGTCTCAGGAGAAGGAGACCTGCAGTCTACAAACACCTCTCCCTGCAGACCCTGGTCCCACAGGCTCTCCCCCTAAACCAGCTGTGTGGAGGAGACATATCTCCCATCCTAGAGACTGGATGAAGCAGCCAAGGCAGATGTCCCTGCAGGTGGTTGAAAGCTTACAGGCAACCAGTCCTGTACCAATGTCACCCAGCATGAGCCTGGGTCCTGGCTTTAAGATCCAACCCTATCACTGCAGCCCTGCCAAGGCTGCCTGGTTCCAATGCCCTGCGCTGCCCTGGCACAGCTTACCTGCACTGTGCAGTTCCCTGCAACGGGTAGAGCTTGCTAGGCTCTCCAAACCCCACCTTGCAGCAACTGATTTACTGAGCATCATCTCAGCTTAAGCCTTTCACCCATGGACTACCAGACTGGTGAAGTCCTCTTAGAAGACCACCTGCAGGGCTGGGCTGAGGGGGGCACCAGGGAGAGCCCCATGATGAGACAAGGAAGCCTTCAACCTCAGGAGCTGGTGGTTCATGGGCAGAACTGGGTTTGGGAAGGCACGGCAGGTTTTTCCCTCCAAGAGAGATGGCTTCAGCTCCTGCTCACCCATTGCCCAGAGCTGCTGTCATGGCAACACACACATTCAGGGCAGAATGGGTACTTCTGCTTGTTTAACCAAGGAGGAAGCAGCACCCTGGTATATTGAAGGAGCAGGGGAGCAAGCGAGGGATCTGCTCCTCATGGCTGGGCAACATGCTTGTGGGGATGGCGACACAGCCCCCACACCACACTGAGACCCCACATGAAAACACAGGGCTTGAGCTCCACAGGACAAAACTGGGACCAAGCACCCACCCGTCTGTATGACAAGCTGGGTGCTCAGCGCCAACCTTTCCCTCCAAAGAGTAGACCACACCTCAGTGAGTGAAGACTCACTGAAACACTCAGGAATATCCTCAGATACTCATCAGGGGCTGCAAAGAAAACACATGTCACGTAGCACCACCAGAAACCCTTTGGCAGTAGCTCCTACGCTGATGGGTTGTGGCTGTCACCTCCAGCCATTTCCCAGGAGCAGCTCCAGGACACAGCACATCCAGAATCACCCATGGACCATGAGAACAAGCTGAGCATAGAGACTTTTCTTTGAAACCCACTGCTACTTGCAGGAGAAGCGGGCAGTGCTTGATTTCAGTGCTTTGATTTCAGAACTATTGAATCCAAATGATCATGAGCAAGCAAGTCATCTCCCCTCCAGGGGATAGCTCCATGGCAGTCTGGTGACCTTCTACACCACTTCCACATCCCAAACCCAGGAGAACAGGTGAAAATCTTGCTCATGGCTGCTTCAAAACTTTCATGATCCTCAAGAGACTTCAGTCCAGTTGAGTCCATAGGAAAGACACCATGAAGTCAGGAAGACAGAGCAAGACTGGAGCTTGCCCACTGCTTCAAACTGCTGAGGTCTTGGCTGGAGAACCAGATCCCATCTCAGCAGTGCAGAGCAGACTACTACAGCAGCACAGCACTATGAAGAAGACCATCACCAAGTTCAGGAGCACTAAGAGCAGCTGTACTGCTGCTCCTGACTGCTGACCAGAACCACAGTCTTTGAGGATCCCAGTGAGCCACGTGCCAACCATCCCCACAACTACTGCTCTTCACACCTTACCCCAGGCACTGCATGCACCACAACCGAAACCACGAAACAGGTACTTACATTTCCCAGAGGCTGATGAAAAGCTTTTTCTGGGTATCATCCAGCAATAATTGTTTCATTCCTAGAAGTGCTAGGAGAGGAGGGAAACCCACTACCACACAACGTATTTATGGTTGATTCACCTGGGAATCCCAGCACTTTTCCTGAAGCTCTTGTTGCAGCAGGTGAGGTTTGAAGATGTGCCCTTTGATAGCAGCAGATTTGCAGAAAACAGCTGCTGCAGAAGTCAGGGGGCTTCTCTGGTTCAAGGTTCAATGGCACTGGGAGCGGTGGCTGTCTGGTGAGGCACACACACTTCTAGTCTGACCTCTCTGGAGGTGAGTATAGTTGCTTCACATTTAACGTCTCCTAACTACAACACACAGCTGAGAAAGATTCTGTTGTTTAGGGGATTATTTTTTATAATGGGAGGGATCTCAAAGAAGGAAATGATTGATAATGTACGGCCAGAGCAGTGTGCTGTACCATGGTGCATGGGCAAGTCTCTGCAGGGCACTGCGCAGAGCATTGCAAAGGGCACCCTGGGCTTTTCCTCCTGGATGCCAGCCTGAGGAGCAGCCCTCTGGTGCCCATCCCTAGAAGAGCCTTATGGGGGAAAGGTACATACCAAAACCCCCTGTACAATGGACAGCAGTCAAAGCTGTATCTGCTGTCGTGCATCTGCTCTGCCAGGAATTTAGGCAGAGGTAGGTCTTTTCCACAGGGACAGCCTTCTAGGTCCTATGTGCCTGCACAACAGCCCAGCAAAGCTGAGCTGCCTGCCAGGACAGGGGCTGGGGAGGGCAAGGAAGACACCTCCCACCTCCCCCTCTCCCATCCCCATCCACCTCCACCGCACACCC
>NW_008594122.1:20008-20424 GCF_000691845.1 Merops nubicus | reverse complement strand
AAGCGCTCGAGTACGGCGTCGGGCTTTTGTTGCTCCTCGTGCAGGCTCTTGTGGGCCCAGTCCCCCAGCCCCACAAATGCAGCTGTGCTATTGTGTGCTTCTCTCCAATGTCTGCCTGTCCTGCTCTACTGAAAAAATCATGGAGCTGCTGCTAATTTCATTAGCAGGCCCATCAAGTGGTTCATCAGTCTACGGTTTCCTGGCCCGCCGCCATGGGGAAACAAGCAGGATCTGCTCTGAATTCACAAAGCCATCCTCTGGGGTAATTTGTCCGAAGGCTGAACATTTCTCCAGTGGATTATGATCTCGGATTAAAACTGGGAGAGGGAGTGGCTTTGCTGCCTTTTTTTCTTTTTTCCCCCTGGAATAAAACAGAATATCCCCCCGAAGCGGCAGGGGCCCGCGGCCGCGGGGCG
>NW_008594122.1:0-19974 GCF_000691845.1 Merops nubicus | reverse complement strand
CCAGCCGCGCTCCCCGGTGGAGCTGCCACCCGCAAAGGATGAGCGGCCAACTCGGGAGCAATGAACCACGGCAGAGGGGAAGGCTGGGAGCTGTGGCCTTAGGTGTTGTGTGAAAAAGCAGAAGAGAAATCACCTCCTCTTCAACCAAATCATCAATAAAAACACCCACCAACCCACCGATCTCCACACACCCCCCCCAGAAAATAATTAAAAAAAAATACCAGAAAACCAGAAATCTTACTATTTCATTTAGAGATGACAAAAAAAACCTCACTTTTTTTCTTACCTCAAATTCTAATTTTGGTAATTTAACCTTCACTCTCCGACCGGCCCCCAAAAGCCAGGCTATTATTTTTAAATGGAAAATTCTCATACAGAATAAAGAGAGGCAATCTTACATTGGAGGGAACAGAGAGACCAAAGCAAATACTCAGTTTTCCACCATGAATCTTTCTGGGTTCGTATCCCCCATGTGTCATCCTATTATTTTAGCCAAACTGTTGACTGAATTTTACCCAGAACATGAATTCCTCCAAAATTTCCTACTCCACCAAACATTCTCCTTCTTAGAAACCAGCCCCAGCCCACCCCCTGGACCAACTGGGCAGGAGCAGAAGGTCCCCGATGCCCAGACGTGGGTGGGTCAGGACAAGCTACACAACAGAAGAAAGAACTGAGGTTGCCTCCCCCAGGCCCAGCACCCACACAGGCGCTGGTGGCATTACTGCTGAGCTGAGGTGGCTGCTGTTTGCAGGGGTTTGGTGGCCTTTCCTGCACTGCCCTTCTCACCAACAAGCTGCTCATACTGTGGAGCCTGCAAGGCTGCAGCACAGCCTCGAAGACCTTTGCTGGCATATACAACAGTGCCACATTTTCACCCCTGCATGTGTCCCTGCAGCTTTGCCACTCATTTCTTCTCCAGAAGACCACTGGCCCGCAAAACCCCAGAATCCCACTGGGGACAGGCAAACCTGCTGCCTGAGAAGATAAATGCACACTGCAAGCTCTCTGAACTAGCCCCAGCAAAGCAAAAACAGGCACAGCTGGGTCCCACCACTGTTTTGATCCTTCAAAATGTGTCATTTCAGTCAAACCCTTCCCTGCACATCTGGCTGTCATTAGCTAGAGCAGAGACAGCCACTGTCCTCCTCCTGCACAGCGCAGGAGATGTGCTGACGGGCAGCGAGCCGCTGACTTTACCTCTCATTGTACTTGTGATCTGGGACACCCACAGCCCCAGTGGAACTCACATCGCCCCAGAGCAGGAGGACTGGGCAGCGCAGTCCCCCAGCAGGGTGCGGTGCTGGTGGCACTGAGCCACCAGTGCCAGGTGCTATTTCTGACAGCACCAAATATAGCAGAGGGGAAAAGAGAGACGGGCAGGAGGACAGCTGCCTGCCCTTCCAGCGACAGCTCCAGCCTCGGTGTGGGTGTGATGGCCCAGATAGTGACAGTGACCCAGACAAGCCTCTCCACTTGAAAATATAAGAGTCGCAGATTGGGCTGTCTTAGTTGAGTTTTGGTATCTTGCAGGTAAGGACTTTTGGTACAGATGGGGTGTCCACAAGACACTCAGTGGAGACTAGTTAAAGTGGGTTAGAAAGGCTGAAACCAAAATGCATTTTTAAGTATCTGGCTTGTGGTTTGGTCTCTCTCATTGGGCTGGTTTTGTTATCTGCAAGGAATGTGGCATCTTCTAAACATGGGAGATCCAGGAAACCTTCCATGCAAGGTTCATGTCCCTTATTCTACTAAGGCAAATAGGAGGAAGTAGGTGTGATGGGCACAGACCTTTTGCTGGAAGGAAGTATTAGCAACAACCATTCTCCTCCTTTTAGTGATTCAAGTCTAAGGTCTCAGATGAAAGCAACAAGAAAAGGGACAGGCCGGGGGAGGAGTTAGGACAATCAACTGATTTGGAGCCATCTCAGAAACTGTCACGAGGTTAGTGGCAGCAGCAATGCTAAGGACTTGAGAGAAGTCTGGCAAGGCAGCCACAGAATGTGCCTTGTGAAATAGCAAATACTATCTCAGCACAAGGTCAGACATCATCTAGCTGACCCCATTGCATCCCACCAGGTAAAGCTTTCTACTCATCCCCAAGCAGACTGTCTGAGCTATCAGAGAAGACCTCCAGATCCTGCTGCCTTATCTTGGACTCCAGAACAGTGATGCGCTGCTTGAGCTTCATCTGGGCATCATTGTACTCCGTCAGGAGCCGGCCAAAGCGCGTGTGCAGTGTGTCCAGGTTTAAGGCCAGCCTGTCCAGCTTATCCTCCACAGTCTTCCCTTCTGCGCTTGCCTCTGCAGCTGACTCATCCAGCAGCCCCTCCTTGATCAGGATCTCCCGGCCACGCTCCTCCAGGACTCTTTTGGCATCAGGATACTCTGTGACTGCTTCCATAAGATCCTCCTTTGACAGGCAGAAGAGATCAGAGTAGCCCAAGCTACGAATGTTGGCTGTGCGCCTGTTGCCCATTTTGCTCCCTTTAATGTTGAGGATGCTGATCTCACCAAAGCAGCTCCCTGCAGTGAGCAAAGCATACTGTGTCGTTCCATCATCTGCCACTACAGCCAGCTTCCCCTCCTTGATGATGTACATCTCTTTCCCAATGTCTCCTTTCCGGCAAATGTAATCCCCTGGGCTGAACACCTGAGGGCGAAGCTTCAGCACCAGCTCCACCAGCAGACCTGCCTCACAGTCCTGGAAAATCTTCACCTTCTTCAGTGTCTCCAGGTGAACGTTGATGGCAATCTCTGCCCTTAACTTATCAGGGAGATTCTTGAGAACTTCCCGTTCGTCTACTGCCTTCTTGTTGGTCCACAGGTAGTCAAACCACTTAATGACTTTGGTTTCCATATCTCTGCTCACCTTGCGGAACTGCATGTAGTGCTTGATGGCATCGATTTTTGCCTGGAATTCTGCCCTGGTAGCATTCATGTTGGATATCATGGATCCCACATTCCCCACAATGGTGGCAAAGATGAGGACACCAATGAGGAAATCAAAGATCACAAAGAGGTACTCTTCATCACGCACAGGGGGAGGAGTCTCTCCAATGGTAGTCAAAGTCAATGTAGACCAGTAGAGACAGTAGACGTACTCTCGGGTCAGGTATCCGTATTCAGGGTCTGTGACGTTGGGATAGACCCAGGTGTCCTCTCCAAAGCCTATGGCCTTGGAGATGGCATAATATATGCATGCGTTCCAGTGGATGATGACCAAGATGTAAAGAATCAAGTTGCTGATGCGGAAGATGTTGGGGTGGCTGATTCTGGTCTCAGTACTATCAAAGAACTCAAACATGCGGGAGAAGTGCAGCAGCCTGTTGAAACGCAGTTCGGGGCGGTGCAATCCCACAGCCAAGTATGCCAGGTCCGTGGGCAGGATGGAGAGAACATCCAGCTTGAACTGTAAGGTGTGGATGTAGTTATCCTGTAACTTCTTTGGGTCCTTAACCAGGAGGCCCTCTTCCAAGAAACCTAACAGAGAAGCAAATGACAGAATTATCTTGGCTTATGTTCAACTATTCTTCAGGCTTTGTAAGCACTTCTGATGAACATTTTATGGTATGCCATGCACATGCATGCACAGGGTCATCCAAATGTCACCAGTTCCACCCGATCTACTCATTTTATAAACTTTTGCTATCACTCAAGCTCTTCATCTGGCAAAAGCCACCTAAAGATATCGCTTAGAGATTTAGTCTTTTGCCACAAAGAAATGGGCAGGCAAAGGTTTCCTCCTCCAGATCATGAATTATTGCGGTTCCAACAGGAAACGTACAGCTGCCTGCTGCATTCCAAGAACACTAAATTCTACTATTTTTCCGTGTAGATAATTCATTAGCTGAACTGATACAAAATCAAAACTACAGACCTTCAACTATGCCTGAATACTAATAGTAATGCTGGTAATTCTGTACAATTATTCAAAAGTGAAGCTGAAAGCTGGGGTGATTAATCTTTCATTCTGAAACTTACATAGCTTCTCAGATCTTTTAATTAGATTCTTTCTCTGGAGACTGCTTCATGCTAGCAAGTGCCAAGGTAGACAAAACCTTCCTTCTAATGGAGCTGCAGACTAGGCCTCTCCCTTGCAGCTCATCTCCAATTTTAGAGGATTAAATCAAAGCGTTCACAAGCCAGGATGTTGCTTCTGCCTACCTGTGTGCAGGCGGATCACTATATCGCCAATGTAGATGCAGTCTGAGATGTAGTCTAACACCAGCCAGAGGACAACATAGGCCTTTTGCAGGTCACTGAAGCAAGCCCTGGAGGAAGGTCACAAAATAGGGTGGTGAGACCAACAAGTCTCCATACCCTCTCCAACTATTCCAGCCGAACACAGGCTGATTCTGAGGCTCTCTGCAACGGAGTGTGACCACTTGCCCCTCGTCTCCTAGAAATTAAAACCCCCTTCTCTGAAAAATCTGCCATCCCTTGACCTAGGCAAAGCAGTGTCTTGAAACCAGCTCCCAAATGCACCTTGCAAGCTCCACCTTGAAATCATGGTCTTTCCAACCAGGACCAGAGGATGGATGCTCTGTCTTTGCATAGCAGAAGTCACTGTGATAGCAGGGGCTCCCTTTCCTTTAGGTTCCCACTAGCCCCAGCAGCACCAGTGTCAGTTGCCTCATCCTGGCTGAACCACAACAAGGTGACCAGAAGGACTAGAGGAGACAGGGACCCTACAACTTCCCAGCTCACCTGGCTATGAGCAAGCACCAGTTATAGAGGATAGGAACTGCAATGACAGCAAGCCAGCGGTAATACCAGTCCCCTGCAGGGTCCACCACGAAGATCTGCCATTTCTTCCTGGAAGCAGAGAGAAGCCAGAGCCAGCAATGTATGAATAAAGGGCTAAACACAGCAAAAAGGGTTGGAAGGAACCATCTGAGCCACATCCTTCATCCCTTGCACTAGACTGGCTCAGAGACAGCTGCAGCTTGAGTGCCATTCTGTAAACTAAAACTAATCCAAAAAGTGCCAAGCAAAAATGTTCAGCACTGTTTAAGCTCCTTTAGCCTCCAAATTAGGCTCAGTAACGTATCAGAAGAGGAAACTATAGGACAGTAAGGCAAAGCAGGTGCCTACAAGCACCCCAGTGTCAGAGCCAGAAGTAGACGTATGGAAGAAGGTGATCAGAAAACTTCTCGTTACATGACATTGCCTGTCCCAGAAGAGGTATGGATTGATGCCAGACAGATCTTACGAGAACTTTATTTACAGCAGGAAGGGAAGTGTGCTGCAGATCAGTGGGAGCACCAGGAGGGGATGCCCAAGCCCCAGAGCAGTGACTGGGGGAGCAGCTACCTGCCATCACCCTGCTGCTTCCAGCTGCCTGCCTGCAGTTTGCTCAGTCCTGGGTCCAGCCTTTGAACTGCTCACAAGTGTTTGATCCTGCTCATCTTGGGACCCTGAGATAAGATGTGTGTGCTCCAGTTGCCAGATCTTACTGGAGAAGCCAGGGAAGAGGAACTCTGCAGCTGGGCTGGTAGGCTTGGTTGATGCAGCCCAGTAGGGCAAAACTCCTTCTCCCCCTCTCTCCTTCCCTCCCTTCCTGCTTTTGAACATGCAAAACTCTCTGGAGTGATAGAACAAAAACAACCCACTTGTCAACAGATCACCCATGACCAACCCACTGCTTCTGACAACTTCAAAAGCAAAACCTCTGCCTTGAAGTCTCGTTCCGCAGCAGCACAGGCGGCGGCACCGCGCCGCAGTGCCCGGAGCGAGGGGACCTGCACTGGGCACAGAGCCAGTGGCAGCCCTTCACCCCCGCTCTGGGCACAGCTAGAGAGGCAGGTGCTCCAGCCTCCCCAAGAACAGCACTTCTCTCTTGCTCAGAAAGTGTGACTGAAATGTTTTGTGAGAAAGGGACTCCTTGCTCCCTGGGGCACGCAGCACCAACCCGGGAAGCACTGACTCACTTGCAGACAGCCAGTACTGTTGTAACTCCCACAAGCTCTGATAACCTCCATTTCAGCTTTAAATCATCAGTGCTGCCCACGGCCGGGGGGCACAGCCCCCTCCCCCCGGCCGGTGGCCACAGCCACGTTAGCTAGTGGCAGGGCCAGGTTGGAAAACCAGAGCTCTGGGTTAACCCAGGCAGAAGAAATAATCATCTGCCTCTTCCTGAAGGATTTGTACCCAAGCCTGCAGCCATGGGTGCTCCCACAGCCACGAATAGCAGCTCATATGTGGAGTTTCCAGACTTGGGGATCTCCTTACCTGTGGAGCTGAGGACCCAGAAAACAGCAGAAGTTACCACTGTCTCCCCAATAGCCCACTAGCACCAAGCAGCCTTTGCATGGCACACTTCAGCTTCTGATAATTAACAAGCTCCTCTTAACCTCTCAGGGCAGAACACATCTTTCCATGACTAGTAAAGACCCAGATACAAGGCTCAGATATTTTTCTCCTACAGAAGTTTGTTTCTTGGTCGTTTAATTACAATGTATAATGGTAGGGTCCAGAGTAGTCCATGAGCTTTGCCCTTTAATTAGCCAGCAGAAGAAAAGCCAGGTTATTGCTTTTCACCAGGAGTGTGAGCTGAGGAGATGAAAGGGCTGGATTTGAAAGAGCCTTTTCAGAAAGCTGCTGTCACAGTGTCTGCTTTTTGGGAGGCAAATGCACTCGCTTCATCTCCCTTCATCCTGCAGATGATGAATGAGGCTGGCAAATCCCATGCATTTGTTCTTGCCATGGTCTCCTGAGTGGAGACCCTTCATCCCTTGGCTTGTCCTCAGCTCCCCATATGCACAAACTGAAGGTGCATCTCTTTACAGGACATGGGGAGGTCTGCTAGGAACCATGCAATGTGTGCTTCCTACCAGGGCATGAACCAGAAGAGAGAAGACCCCACAAAGGTGTGGGACAAGCCCAGTCTTTTCCCACAGGGACAGCCTTCTAGGTCCTGTGTGCCTGCACAACAGCCCAGCAAAGCTGGGCTGCTTGCCAGGACAGGGGCTGGGGAGGGCAGGGAAGACACCTCCCACCTCCCCCTCTCCCATCCCCATCCACCTCCACTGCCCACCACTGCTGGGAGCCCCCAGGCCCCATGCACAGCTCAACAGGAAAGGGACCCTACTTTGTGTTTTCCTCCTCAGTCTCCTCGCCCTCCAGATCACTGCCAGCACCTGCAGCAACTGCCTGGAGCTCAGGGCCCTGGAAGCGCTCGAGGAAGGGGTCTGGCTGTTGTTGCTCCTCGTGCAGGCTCTTGTGGGCCCAGTCCCTCAGCACCAGCACCAGCCGGATTATCCTGGACAGGGGAGAGAGGTAGAATCAGGAGGTACCTGGGGAGCAAGGAGGTAGCAAAAGCTTGAGAGCAAGAAGGGGGGCTACAGCTGAGAAGAAAACTCTCACAACTCCCTCTCAAGCCCAAATACTTCCTTTTTCCCACTTCATAGTGATGGTAGGACCAAGAAGATGCTGAGCAAGAGAGCCCACCCTGGCAGAGGCCCCAGTCCTGCTGCCATTCCCACAAGGACGTGAGGAATGTGCGGGTGACTGAGGCAGAGCAAGGCTGCCTGAAAGGGAGTGGAGCCTCTGAGCCCACCCAGGGCCCCAGTGGTGATGGAGTCAGCCCCTCCTGCAGCTCTCTGCGTGGGCATTGGGCACACAGACACTGGGCCCTGCAACCCTTTAACACCAAACAGCAGGAGGGGACTCTGACCCCAGGCAAGTCCCCAGTGTCAAAGCCAGGCACAAAAGGCTCAGGCTCACCCCAGGCCAGTAGCACACACAAGTACCTGGCCAACGTTTGCCTGCCTTGGAAAGCGGGGGCAGCCAACTGCTCCCCTCCATCTGGGGGAGCTCCTCTCTGCAGCTCTGAGGAGGTGTCATCCTGGGTTGAGCAGGACCTGCAGTGGGGAAAAGGGGGGTTCACAGCCACACCATGCCACCTGCCCACAGCCAGGTGAACTAGAGGAAGCAGACAGCTGGGCTTTGGCATCACAACCCTGCCCACGCCAGGTCTCAGCAGACACGAGCTGGCCTTCCCTTCCCTGCCTCATTGCTACCTCCCTAAGCCAAACCAGGGACCAGCCTGACCTCCTGGTGCTGAGCCTCACACCCTCCGCATCACCCTCGCCTTGGGCTTGGCCAGGTGGGCAAGGGTGGCAGTTGGCCGGTGAGCTGTGCAGACCATTACTCTTGGCCATCTTCCTCCATGTGAGGAGGCCACGGGCACACACACTGCTCCAGAGACCTGTGAAGAGCAGAAGACAGCCACAAGAAGAGCCATGCAGGACATGTCACATAGTTTGAACACAGAGATACAGTACAGCATGGGAAGAGCAGGTCAAACCCTACAGGATGTGACCACCCCGTGTTTTCCACCACCAGCCATTGCTGATGCTACAGTAAGGGTTCTGCAAAGCGTTTTGCCCTCCCCCAAGGGATCCCACATCTGCACATGGCCCATGAAAGATGCTCTCCTTGTTGCTCAGGCTCCTCAGCCATTGCCAGGGCAACAGCATCCCCAGCGAGCCAAGCCATAACAACGAGCTCTTGGCACCACTGCCTGCCCGAGGACAAGGAAACAGACTCCTAACTGCAAGGCCAGACCTGGTGAGAAGGTGCTGTCTTGCAGCAGCACAGGCTAGACTTTCCATGTACAAAGGTGTTTATACCCAAACATCTACCCTCCTTCCCCAAGGCACTGCAGCCTGGTCGTGCTCTGCCCTAGTGAGCCCCACCTCTTGTCACCACAGAAACCTCCCGCGTTGAAAAGTAAGGTTTGCTATTTAAAAAGGGTCTTTCTGAGGTTCCTGCTGGCAGGAGCCACCACCTGGTTTTAGCAGAGATCTTACGTTAGTATCTGGAGGCTTCTGCAGAGCTGTTAAGCGTGGGATTTCACTGGGGTTTGTTTATCTAAGAAGCAAGAGATGCCCACAGGGCTTGCCCAGCCCAGCATCACATGCAGCCCTCACTCTTCTGCTGCACTCTAGTATGGACCACTCCATGCAAAGGCACCTCACAGAAACATGGACTTGCACGTGCATGGACACAAAGGCATACAGGCAATGCCCTCGACCACATATTCCCAGCCCGGCTGCCCTGCCCACCTCCCCTGGGGCACAGTGCTCTCCAGACCCGCAATGCATGGTTGAGGCAGGTTCCTGGAGACAACATGCCTGTGCTCTCACACAGTGCAGCCCATGGCTGCAGCTCTGCTTAGAGGAAGGCAATGACTTGCACACCTCTACCAGCATGCACAAAGGCTACATCCACACCACACAGAGGGACGGTCACGCCCAAACAAGCCACCTCCCCGGGGCAGCAGAGCCACTGCTGGGAAGCCACCACTCTCTGTCCACTTACCAGTTTGGTGACCCCAGGATCCTTCAACACTTGGCGGCTGTCCAACCGAGCCAGCAAGGGCGGCTGGGGAGCATCCCTCCCCTGGGAGCCTCCAGGGCTGCCTCTGGAGCACTCAGGCTTTTAAAACGTGTGTTGAGCTGCAGAGGTCCCCAGCAGAGAAGCAGGAGAGGTACCAGGCAGCACCCTGGCAGCAGCAGAAGTGGACACACCTCTGATGTGGAAGGACGACACACACGCGTGTGCTCGTGACTCGTCACCACAGCACGCCCGTCCCCTGGGCATCCTCCACACCCTGGGCAACAAGGTGCACTTCAGAAGAATTAACAGCAGCCAGCTTTGTGTCTGGGAGATGAAAGGGGAGGAGGGAAACGTGCTGCTCAGGGATGCTCCATTTCCCTACCCACCATTCCCCTTCTCCCTGTCACCTCCTCAGTGGCTGGAGGGATCCCAGACATCTCTCAGGGCAGAGCCCAGCTGGAAATCGCAGCCGACCTGAGCAGCTCTGGGACTAGAGGCCCCCGAGTCCCCAGCAAACACTGGGGAAGGGTCACCACCCACCCAGGGACAGGCACAGCCAGCAGCCCCTCTGCTGGGCCCAAGTCCTGCCACACCAGGGGATTGTCTTCTGGGCTGCCTGCTTCTGCTCCCCCCGCAGCCCGCTGCAATAGGAAAAAACAAAGCTGCTGACTATTCCCCTGCTCCACAGGCTGTGCCACAGCTACTGTGAGGATGGGAAATTTGCAGAAGTAGCCGCATTTTAACACCCTCCCATCCAGCCACCTCTCCTCCTGCTCAGGCAGGAGACCAAATGTGCTGCTTTGGAGTCCCGGCGGAGGGAGGTGCAGTTTGAGGATGATCACAAAATACATCTTTCACCAATGTCTGCCCTCATGTTTTGTTCACAAAGCCATTCTAATAAACAGTTAGCTAAAAATTCACGTCCTTGAGGCAACAAGGAAGAGATTAATTTTCACCCCCTTCCTCCAGCATCTAGCCACGAGGCTGGACCAGTCTGTGCCACGTGCATAGAGTCCTGCACCATGGGCAGGGCTGATCTGAAAGTGCCAGGAGTCCCTTCACTATCAAAGGCTTACCTTCTCTTTTCCTTCAAAGCTTTAAAATCCACTTGTTCCGATCACACTAAAAACTTGGAAGAGCAGGGAGTCTGAAGGAGGAAACAGAATTTTTGCAGCCTTGGTCAAGACTGCTGGTGGTGTTGGTGCTTCGTGGGTGAGCACCCAGCAGCAAGGGACACATCACCCTGCTCTTGTCCCCAGGCCACAGACCTCAGATCTGGGAACAGATCTGTCCCACTTCCACATCTCCTTTTGCTTTCTGCCTGCAGCTGCCTTCAAAAGCAACAGGAGAACTCCAGGAGCTGCTCCCTCACCATACTGCACAAGACACTTCTGGCAGAGACACCCAGCCCTGCCACATGTGCTGCCCCAGGACAAAGAAGAGGAGGCAGGAAAGAGAAAGGAAATATATAAAATCATTGCACCTCAACAGGGATGGCAGTAACCAGACACTCTCCTCCTCCCAGTTACCCCCAGCCAGGGTGGCTGGCATGTGTGTTTGACACCGGCAGGCCAAACGAGCTCTGGAGATGGCAGAAATCCAGCACACGATTCAGGAAGCGTGAGTGGCTGAGACATCCAGCACCAGGTCAGAGTCCTGCTGCCAAGGGAACAAACCTTACCCGTTCCCATCCACTGGGGCATCAGGATCAGACTCCATGGTTGGTAGAAGAAACACAGCCAGAACACATCGAGCTTATTAAAACATGCATTTTATGGGTCAGTATTTCCAGATTTACACCAGGGCTTATGTCTTATGTGAAAGTCATATTGTACCTCCTACAACCCACCAATAATTAGACTTTGAAAACACATGCAATTCAATCACCTCTCCTCCAAACATCTTCAATCCACACTTTGAAGTGTGATTCAAAGTGTGATTTTAGGGTGAGCCCTTCTCACCCTAAAATACAGCTTAAAAAAACCCCAATGGTCAGCTTCCTCCAAAACGTTTTGGCACCTCTCAGAGAAGAGAAACCAGCCAAACGATTTCCTTGCTTTCCTGGCATGAATCACCCAGAGGCAGCCCCCTTACCCAGACCTGCTGTGTGATGCCCCTGGAAGCACCCCAGGAACCACCCCCGCACCAGTGCTGCCACCCCCCACACCCACCCTGCCACGGCACAGCACACTAAGCACACCACGTCATCCTGGCTCTCGTCTGCAATAAATCTCAGCACTCCCAGCATGGCTATCTGATACAGGTTCAGGTCTCCAATTACTTGTGGGATAGCTATCGATTAATCAACATCCAGCTGACAGATGTACAGTCCTGGATGCTTGATGCAGCTGCTGGCAGAAAACGCTCAAGCATCCACATCTGTAAATAAGCTATTGGGACATCTGGATTACCTGCAGATCCAGCTACAATGACTTACAGGTGGAACAGAAAGGTCCTGTTAAGCCATGCCAAAACCTGCCCCCAGAACCTGCCGGCACAACTCCAGCAGATGTGCTGGATGAACCATCAATCGTGTCTCAAAGTCACCTCAGATCCAAGTGCAAAGCTGTTGAACTGAGCTTGTTTTTAGCTAAAGAGCATCTGGGCCAAGAATTCCCCTCACCTGTGTTCCTGCACTATTGCTGAAGCTACAGGAGCAGAGCTGGGAGAGATCCTGCCCTCTGGCATTGGCAACCCAATGATTATCTACATCTGGTGGCATCACTGTTGGTCTTAGAATTCAGAAAGTCACCATGGGGAGGTTGGCCATTTCCATCTCTCTGGGAAAAAGCCAAGCTCCTGCACAAGCTCAGAGCTCAGCAATGCCCTTAGTCACATCAGATCTGAACATCTGCAAACCTGCTGCTGAACTGCCTCCTGCAGGACAGGAGCCAAGGTGGCACAGCAGTGCCTGGGGGACGGGAGATCCTGGCTCCTCCAGCTCTGTACCTCCTAGAGCAGGGCTATGGCATGGGAGAACCAGCAGTACTATCTCCACCAAAGAGCAATTGCACTTGGAAGAAAAGAAAACCCACCAGCAGTTTAAAAACATTCAACCACTCTACATAGGCTTTTGAGGTAGAGGATGAAGAACAGACCACAGCAGCTGGCTGAGGATTTTATAGGGTCAGAATTCAGTTACCCAGGCTGGGACATGGCCAGGGGACTGGGCCCACCACAGGCTAAGACTGTAACCCTGTCAGCAAACACCCAGCACCTTGGTTTTGCATCTCCTCCAGCAGACAGCCCAAGGGCCAGAGGGTCTCCCATTGTTTTGCACAACAGACACCCCTGCATCAGCCCCAGACTTCTTATGAGACCTGGGCTCCTCACAGCAGCTTCCCACACAAGCACTGACCCCATCAAACACACAAGGTGTTTGCTAGTGTGCACAGAGCATTTGCAGCCACGCCCCAGCCCTGGGACAACACCTGTTGGGCCATACTCCTTGTACCCCACCTCTCCCTGACACCCATCTCCAGCTGCTGGGGCACAAAGTCTGGCTTCATAATCTTCCTCATGCTAGAAATGATGCTAGAGCGTGGGAGAGGGATGGCACCTTAATTGTAATCAGAGCCCAAAGGACACGGATCCTCAAGGGCCTACAGTGCAAAAAGCAGGTCAAGTGAAGAAGAAACACGTAGTTTTATTGTTTGCAAGTACATGAGTAAGGATCCTCCCCTGCCCTCATCCATCCTGCCAGGGCTGGGCAGGGAAAGCTGGGGCGTGGGAAATCATCTCCTCAGCCAGAGCCATGTGTTGATGAGGCAGGTGGAGATCATCACAGAGTAGACCAGGGCCTCCTTCTGCCGCCAGGCGTGGCACTGCTCCTCCAGCACACGGAGCCTCCCAGAGATCCTTGTCAGCTGCAAGGGAAGCAGCAGGGCCACTGTTAGCCCTGCAGCAAAGGGCAGGACACTGGCTACACCCCAGAGGCATGTGGCAGCAAGGGATGGAGGGATGGGAGCTGCTATCTCTTCCAGGTCCCCCTTTTCTAGAGCAGCAGCTATCTTTGTGGTGAAGAGGAGGAGAAGGTCCTTCCCCTCAGAAGAGCATCTCAGCACTTTATTGCCAGCAGATGGAAGGGTGACTGTCTCCTGTAGCCCCACAGCCCCTGAGGTTAGGAGCTTGATGGATCAACACAGATGGAAGCCCTCCCCTGCTTCTCCATTAGCAGGATCAGCTGGGATAGCTTGGCCCATCAGGAGTAGGCAACAGACCCCCGGAGCCTGCCCTTCCACCCTCCTATGGCTTCCCCAGGAAACATGTACAGCCCTTCTCACCTGCTTCCTCATTGCCGCCATCTCAGCCACCCCAGCCTCCTCCAAGGTGCTCTCTGGGGCTGGCCCAGCCTCCTGGGACCTGGGGAAGAAAAACAGAGATGCAGACAGACAAACAGAGCTCCGGAGGTGCAGCTGCCTTCCCGCGCGTGCAGCACTGCCACGGGGAGCCGAGCCATGCAGGGAGCGTGTGCATGCCCAGGGTGTGCTGCCCAGATGCACCATCAGGGGAGAAGGAACAGCACCTTGACCTGGGAGACAGGCCTGGGGAGCAGAATGAAGCCCACATAATCCAAAAGAAAATGGTCAGTGACCTACAACACCACTTAAGACACATACAAGTCTGCGGGGCCAGATGGGATCCACCCAAGGGTACTGAGGGAGCTGGCAGAGGTGCTCACCAAGCCACTTTCCACCACTTATCAGCAGTCCTGGCTAACTGGGGATATCCCAGTTAACTGGTGGTTACTGAACATAATACCTATCTACAAAAAGGGCCAGAAGGAGGATCTGGGGAACTACAGGCCTGTCGGTCTTGCCTCAGCGACAGGGAAGACGGTGGAGCAGAACATCCCGAGTGCCATCACGTGGCACATGAACGACAACCAGATGAACAGGCCCAGTCAGCATGGGTTTATCAAAGGCAGGTCCTGACTGACTAACCTGATCTCCTTCTATGACAGGGTGACCCACCTAGTGAATGAGGGAAAGGCTGAGGATGTTGTCTACCTGGACTTCAGTAAAGCTTCTGACACTGTTCTCCACAGCATTCTGCTAGAGAAATCAGCTGCTCATGGCTTGGATAGGAGTACACTTCACTGGATAAAAAATTTGCTGGATGGCCAGGCCTAAAGAGTGGTGATGGATGGAGTTAAGTCCAGCTGGTGGCTGGTCATAAGTGGTGCTCTCCAGGGCTCAGTGTCGGGGCTGGTTCTGTTTAGTATCTTTATGAATGACCTGGACAAGAGGAACGAGGGCACCCTCAGTAAATTTACAGATGACACCAAGTTAGGCAGGTGTGTGAGTTTGCTTGAGGGCAGGAAGGCTCTGCAGAGGGATCTGGACAGGCTGGAGCAATGGGCTGAGGTCAGCTGGATTAGGGTTAACAAGGCCAAGGGCCGGGTCCTGCACTGGGGTCACAACAACCCCAGGCAACACTCCAGGCTTGGGGAGGAGTGGCTGGAAAGCTGCCTGGTGGAAAAGGACCTGGGGGTGTGGGGGGACAGCGACTGAACACGAGCCAGCAGTGTGCCCAGGTGGCCAAGAAGGCCAAGGGCATCCTGGCCTGGATCAGAAATAGTGTGGCCAGCAGGACTAGGGGAGTGATCGTCCCCCCAGACTCAGCACTCTTGAAGCTGCACCTCAAATACTGCATTCAGTTTTGGGCCCCTCACTACAAGAATGACATTGAGGTGCTGGAGCATGTCCAAAGAAGGGCAATGAAACTTGTGAGGGGTCTAAAGAACAAGTCTTACAAGGAGCAGCTGAGGGAACTGGGGCTGTTTAGCCTGGAGAAGAGGAGGCTGAGAGGAGACCTCGTCACTCTTTACAACTACCTAAAAGGAGGTTGGAGCAAGGTGGGCCTCAGCCTCTTCTCACAAGTAACAAGTGATAGGACAAGAGGAAATGGCCTCAAGTTGCACCAGGGGAGGTTTATATTGGATTTTAGGAAAAACATCTTCACAGAAAGGGTTGTAAAGCCCTGGAACAGGCTTCCCGGGTAATCGGTGGAGTCACCATCCCTGGAGCTATTTAAAAGGTGTACTTAGGGACATGGTGCAGTGGTGGACTTGGCAGCCTTTACAGGTTTATGGTTAGACTCAAAGATCTTAAGGGTCTTTTCCAATCAAAACAATTCTTTGATTCTACCTGCACAGCATCTACTCACCCCTTTGTAACCCCCATCATGCATATTTATACCCCACCACCATGCACTCCACAGTGATCACAACAAAAAATACAGCACATGCCATGACAGCAGGGAAAACACATGCTTGTATTTCTGTAAAGGTCCAAGAGAGAAAAAACATTTACCAACCATCCATTCTCTATATTCAGACGAGTTCACTGAGGGTTGGATAAATCATCTTTAGAGGCAGTCGGATAAATATGAATCCCAGGGCCAATGGAGGGATGATCTCATTCACATCAGCAGGTGAGGATCCTGCTGGTGGGAAGCAGCCATCAGCTCAGGGGAACTATCTGAGCAAGTGCATCAGCCAGCAGAAAAGGGTCCTGTGTTTGCTGAGACAAGGATTTGTTCCTCTCCAGCATCTCCAGGTATCACAGTTCCCTTTCCCTGCCCCTCGCCCCACCTCAACACAAAACAAAATCACTTTTTGCTCTTACAGCAAATTTTACCTGCAACTTGACACCTAAGCAAGTAACCCAAGCACACACCACTTTCTTCCATGCCTGGAAACAAAGGGACCACCACTGGGACTGGCTGCTGCAGTGGAGAGGCAACACAGACCACAGATCCCCAAGGCACCCCCTGGGGACACAGCCTGGCTGCAGGGCCCTCAGCACCGAGTCACAAAATAAAGTGGATCCACAATGAGAAAAACCAAAATTGCCATGTTTGGTCTGTTGTTCCTATCATCACAGGCTAGCCCTGCATCAGTTCTTCTATAACCAAAGCTGCCCTCTGCACACACTAACTCACATGGGCACTTGCTGATACCATAGGGGTTAACAAGTGTCCAACACTGCTCCTTCAGAGACCTTGAGGAGGAGAGGGCAACTTGACGTGGATCTCGCCAAAGACAAGCCAGAACAGCTCAAATCCACAGAACAGTCAGTGCACCTCCATCTGAAAATACCTCTGTGAGGCAATACCTGCATGTAATACAGCTGCAGTGTAAAAAGAAAGGGACAACAAGAAGAAAACACAATTTCCCCCTGCACAGAGTCATTAAGAAAGGATACATCCTGCAGCTTTTGACTGAAAACTCCCAGTTGATACAGGTGAACAACCTTTAAAGTAGAGACTAGAGGCCTTCCAACGACTCACACCCTTCAGTTCACTCTCAGGCAAATATTCCAGTTCTGTCTGAGAACAGACTTTTCTTTAGTAAAATCTCAGGACAAACAAATCAGCTCAGTCATTTTTTAATTTTTTATTCTTGCTCAGGGGCACAAAAGTGTATAAAAAAGATACTGGATGCATCTGAAGTGATGTAAAACTACCAAGAAGAGGTGTTTCAAGGTGGCTGGCTTCAAAGCAAGATTGAGACCTTAAGAGAGGCCTGAAACTCAACCCACTGCATTAGAGCAGCTCCACAAGCTACCACCTCTCATTGTAACATAGCCTAAACCTCCTTTACCGCTCATGAGAGGAGGGAGAGAGTCCCACATAGCCACTAAACAGATCTGTTGGCATGTCTAGACTTTGTCTAAAAAAAAAAAAAAGCCACATTTGACAACAGTCAGCCTATTGTAGTTACAGTCAGCCTATTGTAGTTAAAAGCAGGCACATCACTTTGCATTCCCCACAGGGAGGAGCCAGCTCCACTGCTGCACCTCCACTCCAGCTGGGGAGGGAAGGCAGGATGTGCCACTGATGATACAGATGATGGATGCTCACTCTCCACCCTTTCTGCCTATAGCCTCTGCTCAAGGAGAATTAGAAGTATTTAGACGTTCCTCTGGGTGCTCAGCAGCCTTAGAGCAGTGAGGACACCTTACGGCTGCAACCATGTCTTTCAAACACATAACATTTACTGCACTTGCACAGATGAGTGGGATGGAGATAGCTGCTCCAGCACACCCGAAGAGACTGAGGCCCCTGCATGCCTGCTCCAGTGAGCACGCAGGCATACTGCACCCTGGCCATGGGATGAGCAACCTGCTGCAGCCAGTTCTTGGAAAAGGTTAATTATGAGTGACCAGGACACAGTCAAGGGTGCTGGGATCCCCCAGGAGAGGGTGTTCTGGGGACAGGACCTGGGTCAGGCCATCTGTTCTGGATTTGGATTCCCTTCACCTCCGTCGAGCTACCAAGGCATGCAGAAAAAAAACAGCACTCTTAGTAGTGAAGAGCACCCGAAATCCCAGCAATGTCACAGGCAGCACTCCATCACTCAGGGGGGTGCAGAGGGCCCAAGGCACCAGAGTTAAGCTAAGCATGAGACACAAGCTGGGCTGGGTTAGCAGGGTGCACCCGGGCAGGGTGCACCAGGCACTCCTGGGCCAGACACCCGGAGCTGGCAGACAGGACAGGCAAGAGGGAGAGCCCGGGGCAGCCATGCAGGATCCTCCTGCTCCTGCACTGTGTGGCTGCAGCTCCCAGAGGTGGTGCCTGGCTCATGCCTTAGCGAGGGAAAGGCGAGCCCTTGCAGAATGACAGGGAGGTGGCTCAAGACGAGCCAAAGTCACCTGGACAGCACTGAGCCTTGCAGAGAGTCCTGGACACGGTGGAGGAGCACCTGGCCCAGAAGGTACATGGTCTGGAAGATGTTCTGCATGGAGTAGATCCTGCCCGTCCCCATGAGGACGGGGAGCGGGGCCCTGCGTGCTGGCAGAGGGCACACGTCCGGCCTGCAGCACACAGAACCACGCCTGTTACCTCCTGGCTCTTTACAGCATGGACACAGCCTACTGTTTGGCAGTGCCTTTCACTCCCTCAGCAGCCCTAAGCATCTCTGGGCAACGCCATTAGTACCCAGAGCCTCATGCTGCCAGATCGAAGAACCCCCTCTAGTAGCCCCCAAGCTTAGAGGCGGTCTCCTGACTCCTCCAAAGCCAGCTATGGCTGTGTGACACCCAGACCTTCATCAGCTGCTCTCACAGGGGCTGCAGAAAGCAGCTCTCCTGCCACCCAGAACAGTCCTGAACTTCTAGGGGGAAAGATGGCTTTGCTCTGGGATTAAGTTAGAGACAGCTTCTCCACTGGAGAGACTTCAGAGCCCAATGCCATGTGCAGAGGATCACTATCACCATGCTACTGCTCACAAGCTACACTCAAAGAGCTGGAAAGCAAGTATGCACTTAGCCCACCTTGTCTGCAAGGCACCTCAAGTTTCAACACCTGTAGAAACCCAGTTAAGCCCTGGTGCCTCCTTTGCCAGTGGTGACCTCCCTGTAGCTCCCAGCACTCTGCTGTGCTGGTGCTGGAGCAGGAGAGTACACTGCAAAGCACCAAGAGGAAGATGGGCACAGCCAGAGAGACTGGGATGAGCCACAGCAGGCAGCAAGGTCCTCTTGACCCAGTGCCCAGGCAAGGACTGACACTCCCAGACTGCTATGAGAGGGGACATCCTCTCCAAAGTGCATCTCAGCACAGAGCTCATCACCCTGGGGACCAGGGTAGCTGCCTTCCATGCTGCCTGGCATAAAACTCTCTGACACCAGAAGCCAAGTTCTTCTCATGCAGAAGTAGGACTTGCCAGGCATTGCCTTGCCCTGATCTGGATATGTTCCCACCCCAGGGAACTGGTACTAGAGAGCATTAAAGCAGCACAGATGACAGGAGATGCTGATCCCCTCCCGTCCCAGACAGCTCTGGGTTCATACTCACCACTCATGGTGCTGGCCCAGGCTGTGCAAGGCCAACTGGGCACAGTCACTTGGAGTCCTCTCCCGCCGTGATCTGCTGCTGTGATGGCCCTGTTGTCATCAAACACAACTGCATTAGTGCAGAGACCCTGCACAGGGCAAGCCCAGCTCAGTGCCCTGCATGGTCTGCAGCACCAGATGCCCATCAGCACGGGGAAAGCACTCAGTGGTGAGAGCATCACATGAGCTCCAAACCTGGTAGGCTGATGCTGGAGTGGGTGGGAAGACACACCTGGAGCAGGGTGAGAGTCACCAGCAAGGTGTGAGCTCTATTCAGATCTAAATCCTGAACCTAATGCATCTGGGAATGGCTCTTGAATCTCAGGGAGATGAAAGCACTTGAGGAGGCAGATCAGCAGCTCCAGCAGCCAAACGAAGCCTTTGCCTACCTATGTCATGAATTAAGGTTAAAACATGCTTTCAGCTTGAGCACCAGAACCCTTCATGCTGCAGTGATGAAACAGCTGTCTCATACTTCATCCAGGAGAAACAGTGGTTGAAAATGGACTTCAAAAGTAGCAGAAGGAGGTTGTGAGGTGACTGCACCTACCTCAGCCTATTTCCTGCTCACAAAATGCAGCAGGAGATTTGGCTGAATTGATGTCCCAGCATGCAGGTGTGTACTGGTTATGGGACAGAAAAAGATCCTACCACCCCTACAACGTCACTCCTAGGACCTCCCAGGAGGAGGCAGCAGTCTGGAAGAGAAATCCTGGCTTGGACCTCTAGAGAAAGGCAGTGCTGGGATTGCCCCTCCTTCCCACCACACCCACTGCCAGCCCAGTACCGTCCG
>NW_008594121.1:0-11494 GCF_000691845.1 Merops nubicus | reverse complement strand
CAGCAGGTTTCAAACCATTACAAGCAGGCACTAGCAGCAGCTCTGCCGTGCTCGGGAAGGAGCGAGAGGATCTGACAGCTGTACAGCAACTGCCAGAGGTGACAGCAGTGCCTTGGCCACCTGCACCAGGGGAGGCAGCTAGCTCATCGCAGCTGCTCCCGAGGAGCACAGCGACCCTTGCAGAGCCAGAGAGCCACTCTGGGAAAGGCAGCTCATCATCACAGTGCCAGGGGCTGCAGGCTGGGCTAAAGGCACAGCCAGCCTGATGGCACATCCTCCCCCACACCAAGCCAGGCTCACCAGCAAGGTCTGGCTGCTGTTCAGCGAGGGCAGGGGCAGAGCCAGAGAAACCAAAAATCAGCACAGCAGGTAGAGCAGCACCCAGAGGTCAAAGGCAGCTCGAGTATTGGGAGTGTGCCATTTCCACACGGGTTCCCAATGCTGACAGAGAAAGAGAACCTACAGTAAACCTCGGCAAATTCCAGTCAAAAATGAGATCCAGTGATGGGTTTTATATGAAGTGACGGGGGCCTTTTACCTCTGGAACAAATTCTTCAGAGCAGCAGTAGGTTTTCTGTCCCAGTGCCTTCAAACCCTGACAGGAAACCCTTTGGGAAGGAGGGGTCTAGACAAAAGAAGCTAGGAGAATTCCCTCAGTTACCCACAAGCTCACACAGTGACTGAACAGCTGCTTTTTGACTTAAAATCTCTCCTTGGCTGTGCTTGAGCTGTACAGCTCTTTCAGGTGTGACAGTCAGAGCTGCCCCACTACTATAGGCTCCATGTGGGTGGGGACATTGGGATGGTGACTCAGGTGGCTTCCTAATCTGTTGCAGGGACAGCTAGCACATACACTCTATCAACCCTACCATTTCTAGTTTGCCTGAGTGTCAAACCACCTGGTAGAGCAAGAAAGAGGAGCACTTTTCTCTTCTTGACTGGCATAAAAAGCACCACCAGTCACCTGTTCCAGAAGAGCACTTGAGACACAGGAGCAGTAGAGATGACTGTACCTACTCAAAGGGAGCAGTCTCCTAGTTCATCTGCTGTCTACAAAGTCTCTCACACAATTGCTCATGGACTTTCTTCCTTCCTCTGGTTATGAGCCAGGTGGAAGACCCATGTGTCATCCTCCAGAGGACCTTCACCAGGGTGACAGCAACTGTACTGTAGCCCCTGGGCACAGAAGCAGCTGTCAATACAGGTAGGAACCATTTGCACTTCAGGCCCAGGAGCAGATACCAGTTGTCCACAGGGAACCATGAAGTCCCCCCTCTATTACTCACTCATCCTTGTGAGCAGGTAAGCAAAGGTTCTCCCAGCTAAGCCCACATCCTCCCAGCAATTCCCTGAGGAAACACAGTACACAAGCTCACAAGTACAGGGCCTGCTTCAGCCTCTTCTTCAGTCACCCATGTTGCAGAGCAATGCCATGACAGAGTTCAGGTAGAAGCCCCCTAGAGCAATGCATGCCTCAGGCAAGCACCTCGTAAGGAACACCCCCATGAAAATCCAGCCACCACACATTTACTTCCATTTGCACTTGAGTCCCCTCAAGCCTGGACCACAGCCTTACTCTCCTCACCTGGAGGTTTCCTGCCTACCAGGGATGTGACTCCAGCTCTAGTGCAGGATGAATGACGTTACCTCTGATACATTTGAAATCCAGGGACCTCGAAGCAAACAGATTAGAGTGGAGAGACTTGAGTGGTCCATAGGTCTTAAGGGTGAATTTGCATGTAACACCATGCATGCAAGGCTCACAAGAGGACTTGTGATGGACAGAGGGCAGATATTAGCTGGGACTGGTGGTACCAGCATACCCAGAAACAGAAAGCCTTTCTGTTCTCCACTCCTACACTTCCCTGTGGCAACTGGGCATTACATCTCAATCCAGCAGACATGATCCTCTCACTTCCCTGTGGCAACTGGGCATTACCTCTCAATCCAGCAGACATGATCCTCTCAGCTATCAGGAGGTGAGAGATGGTGTTCTCAGAGAGCTTAGATAGGTCAGTAAAGACTCTCTTGCTCTGGGCACCATACATATGTGGTTTAAGAGACCTCTGCCTCCAGATCTACATGCAGACTGATGAGATCAAGCAGGCAAAGGGCAGGGATTATTAATCCTTTTACCCCTTTACCCCATGGGCTTAGAACTGCAGCAGCATGGAAATATCCAGAGAAAAGATGAAGCTGGCAACAAGCTACAGTCCATAGGTAGCAAAGCAGAGAGTGCAATAGGCATGGAGCTTGTTCAAGCAAATGCAGAGCCCTTTAAAAAGGCCAGCTCTTGAGAAGAAATCAAATTTGTATTTGACCACAGCAGAATATTTTGTGGGTTTTCTGGGTAGTCCTTCGAGCGCTGGCTTCATCTGAAGAAATGTCAGGGAAATTCTGTAGGTAAATGTATCTGTACTCAATAGAGGTAGGCATGCTTCATCTGCTTGATTTACTAGTAGGACAATTACTTCCCTCTGGTACCTATTTATCAGCAAGAGCAAGAATGCTTACAGGTGTAAATACTGTGAGTGCCTAAGCCAGAAAGTGACACCAGGCAAGAAACAAACTTTCTACTACACCACATTTAAGGAGGTAAGATCAAAAGGAGGAATTTCTTAAATATGTAAAAACATGTCATGGAAATAAACATTAATTAATAGCAATTCATTAAAAGCTTCTCCCACCATTATTCCTACCAATTCTGTCTGGAGTTGAATACACAAGTGTGGCAGCTAGGTTGTCTTACTGAAGTTCAGCTTTAGGCAGTTTGACAGATGAAGCCAAAGATATCAGGACAGGCCTGCCTGTAATCTCACTGAAGTTACACTTTGCTAATGGTCCAGGCTCTTGGGTCTCAGTTTCCAGGATCAGATCCCAGCAAATGCATGTTCTCAAGGCTGTGTACAAACTAGCATGAAAATGAAAGGTCTATGCAGAGAGATGAAGAGAACCTACTGCCCTGCTCACAGCAGTTTAGGGTCCCACCATATTCCTTACATTCCTGGAGAGCAGTCACAGCCTATAAACACTGATTTTTTTTTTTTATTTCTTTTTCATTTGGACAGTTCTTACTGTCACTGCTTAGTTAGGAAGATTTCTCCCCAGACAGGATTAGAATCAGCCAGGATTTGCTGGATCAAGCTGTTGATATCCTTGGGGTTTCCCATGTGGTACCCCTCTTGACTCCTTCAGAAGCTGTTCTCTCATCAACTGCTGAGCAAGTTTGGCCACCAGATCCAGGAGCGAGTCAGTAGAGCCATTGAAACTATATTGCTCCTAGCAGTCAAGTTGTTTTCCTGTGTCTTTTGGGAAAGGTACAGGCAGGTGACACTTGCAAGGTGCATTTCTCCTCCCACTCACAGGTCACTTTCTTCATGTTGGAAAAAGGGAAGTCAGCATATGGCAAGAGAAGAAAAACGCCTTCCTGGTACTTCTGTCACTCAGCAAGAATCACTTTCATAGGGTGTCCTGACATGGCTTTGTCCCCTGTAAGCACTGGGATCAAATTGTGAGGTCTGGAGAGGGACAGCTAGCTCAGGTAGTGAAGTCCCACGGTGTTAGGTATGAACGACTCAAGAGCAGTTCCAGCAGATGACAGACCTCCTTGGCAGGGTGCAAAATAGCTGCCCCCAGGAAGGATCTGGACTGCTTCAAGCTCTGCAGTAGCTGTGAAAGTGCTATCCTGGGCAGCATAAACAGATGGAGCCTGGAGGCATAGGAGGCAAACAGGACCCAGCTCTCCCTTTCTGGGAGGCCAAGCCAGCCGTTAACCTGCAGTGCCTCTGCAGCTCCCAACGTGAGCCAGGCCTGATCCACCTAGCCCATCAGTTCTGCCTCATTAACCACAGGCAACCTCTTCCAAATGCTGCTGTAAACCCCAGCTCTTGGAGGAGGCTGGAAGGTGGCACCAGTAAGGTTCACGGGCCACCTCCTGGCTCTCTCCTCTCCAAGCACAGCCACCTTGCCATGCGAAGGAAACCTTTGGCAGCTGTCTCGTGCTGGAGAGACAGGGCTTGTTGAGCTTGGCTGGGTAATCCCAGCCACTCCTGTCACTGCAGCTGCATGCATCCTCGTTCTCCCAACCCAAGGATCGCTGCCTCGCTGAATCACCCCATTAAATTGCTAATATCTTATTGTTCTTTAAGATTTCGAAACTTGCTGCGAAACGTTTACAGATAATTTTTTTTTTGCCTGCAGTCACTGTGCCTAATGCCCAGTCATTGAGTGCCATATGTGTTTATATGCACTGCAATTTTCCACTTGATTACATTTTACCACAAACACTTTCATCCACTCCGCAAAGACAGCGGCAACACATCCATAACGTTCAGAGCAGCCCAGACAGACAGAGCCCAGACACAAATGTCTCCACTGGCCAGGGCGCCTCAAAATGTGAGATTCCTAAATCAAACTGACCCGACCTCCAATCCTGAAGTCTCCAAGGGCACAAGCATCTCTGTCACCTAAAGGAACATGCAAAGTTAGCTTCATGTTCCAGCTTCACCATTAAGCACTGGTGCAGCTCGTAAGTCTGGAACAGCTGCACAACATAGAGATGCTTGCCAATAACCAAGGATCTCTCAGATCTTCCAGGAGGCAGGGGATGACCCAAGCTGCCACTAGGATGTTTGGCAACTGAACCTGAAGCTGCAGAAAACCATAGAGATACCAGCAGTGCAGCATGCAGCACAGACCAGTGCTGAGATGAGACCCTGCGTCCTTGAAAGCTGGGACAAGAGCTTATTCAGCCTCCAACTAACTGGGCATAGTCCAACTTGTCCATAGTGGGGATCACAGCTCCTGATTGCAACACTTTCCCATTTGCAACAAGGCAAGTCACGTTGTCACCTCATCCCAGCACCCTGGCCAGAAGGTCAGCCCCTGCCTGAGGACTGGGGTCCCCTTATCTCCAGCTGGCTCAGGGCCACAACAGTGCTCATGCAACCAGGCCACAGCCTTATGGGTGAGGTGGGCAACAGATGCATCTACACAGCAACGTCCATATCCCCATGTGAACTCATTGATATCCCAGCTCAGCACAGCACCGAGCAGAGGACGCCGGCTCAGCTGCAGTGGTGAGACCTCTGCAGCAGTGAGCCAAGCCTCAATGTGGTGCTGATGCAGCAATGCTGCTTTGGTTCTGCAGTCAAACAGCTCTGCCCTTGACCTGCCATGTCCCACCCTCTCTCTGCCACGGTACAGACAATCACCCAGAGGAAGTGGCCAGCATTTGCTGTGTGGTGATCAAGAGCTCTCAATCCATTACCACCTACCTGAACCTGCCTTACTGACCAGCTCTGCTGACAAACATTGTGCAGGTTCAGGGAAGAAGTTCTTCATAACCCTGGAGACCAAAGCAAGCAGCTTACAACATCCTGCCACAAAGGCTTCTACACAGAAAAAAATCTGATACTTCCCTTATGTTCTGGGTTACTTGGTCTCTATAGTCATTTTATGGGGTGCAACACAGAGGCTGAGCTCTCTTGAGCAAAATCAAAGGATCATAAAATAATCTGAGTTGGAAGAGGACTCAGGAGATCATCTAGTTCAACCTCCTGCTTAAAGCAAGTACACTTAGACCAGGTTGTTCACAGGCTTTGCCAGGCAAGTTAATACTTCTAAGGGTGGAGACACCACAACCTCTCTGGGCAAACAAGGTTTACTTCAACAGATGAAAGTAACAGTGAGAACTCACTGCTGCACACTCTCAGCCTTCTCTTTCCATGGTTTGACCTTATAAAGAGAGAAGGAAAGGCAGATGTCATTATGTTCTGCTTGTCGTTCGTGGCTTGTGAGCACGATTCAAAGCCTTGAGCACATACAACAGGCAGGAACCCTTCAAGATCTAGATCTCACTAGGGCTGTTAATAATTTATAACAGGCTTTCACAGGATAGCCAACATCAATTTCATTGGTTGGATTTAATTTCTGCGGATCTCTTACATTCTCTCTGAAAACTCCCAGCCCTGAGATAAACTGTTTAAGATCTCTGCCATGTTCCTTTCTTATGATATATTCAAGAAACATTACTACCTATTACTTGATGTAAACTGTCCAGTGACAAGCCATTTTCTGCTGCTAATGAAGATTTCCCATCCTTGATGGAACACAAGGGAGCGCACAACTGCCCCACACTGGAGAAGAGGCACTGAAGCCATTAGAGGTTGCTCACCTGGGAGCCCAAAGCCATTCCCTACCCTGGGCACATGAACACAAGCCTGCAGAAAGCAAGCTGTATCAGTAAGGCTAGCAGTCAAGAAGGGCCACCACTGTTCTGCCAAGCATTTACAGCCTTTCTCTCAACAGCACTGCTTAGTACCACCAGCACAAAATCAATATTTCTTTGAGAGAAATGCTAGTTTAGAGAAACTCAGCAGTGACCTTGGCAGAGGTCACTCCTGAGACATGGGGCAGCATGTCTGTCAGAGGGAGCACATACTGCCTTTTCATCTGCTGGAAAGCATCTGTTAACTCCTCTTTAGTGTGAGTCTTCCCACTTTCCAGAGCTCTGATGCAATCAGCCCACCAGGAGCAAAGAAACTTACTCTGTAAGAGTTCACTGCCCTGCCTTTGGACTTAGGCTGTATCAGCTTTTAGGTCTGTACCTGAAGGACAGCCTTTACACAAAGGAGAAAACTAACAACAGGGAGGTGTAGGAGTAAAGCTGTGGTTTTTCCTTAGCATCCTCACTGAACACATCCAGCCTGCTGCCAAGACTGACTCTCATGCCTTTCATGTAGGGCAAGAACTCAAGTTCATGTGGCAAATAGCAAGAAGTGATGTTTTGTAAGAGGGTGTCTAGCTTCCCACAATCAACTGGGGGCTCTCACCTGCCTGGCTACTCCTCCCAGAGGTGTAGCTGCATTGAGCTTGGGAGTGTGGCCTCATGCTGCTGTCTTCTCCCATCTCAAGAGATGGCAACATCAAAGCACAGGCACTTCATTCCATCTGCCCTGCTCCTTGGCCTACTTGAAGAGTTGGGGCAGTCATAGTCTAGGGCCTTTCATCCAGGATGAGCCTATTTACTGTCTTGTAGGCTTAACTCAGGGGTCATTTATTTGTTTAATAGGAACTAGACACCCTTAAGTCACAACATCCAGTCTCTTGCTTTAACAATAACTGACCACTTTATGCCAGATCTTTACATCACATTCCATCTGACTTGAGTGCATCACCTTCAATGTCTTTTCCTCCTTCACTATCCCCTCCACGTCTGTAAATGTTAGTTACAATCCATTGCTGTGCACAGAGGGTCTTTAGACATCCCCAGAAGCCCTTGGCAGAAGGGTTATTCCTGGGCCTCTCCTTGCCACTGCAGAGGATATCTGCTTTCATGCTATGAAGAAGGTGACTAAGTCTAGACTAAAGTACAGGCTGTTCTTGGTTCCACACCGAGGGGGTGGAGGGTGCTGTGAAGTTCGATTAGAGCAGATTTTTAAAAATCCTTTTGAGAATATCATGCACCATGATCCACTCAGTTTTCATTCTCATTAGGTGGCAGAGCATTTGCAACAGCACATACTGTGACCCGAGAGCTCCCCTAGCTGCAGGTGAATAGAAATCATCCTCTTGACGACATCACAAGTCCAGGTGAACCATGACAGACTCACAGGCAACTTCCTGAACAAGACAAAGGTGAGTTTCCCAGGAAGGCTTTCACTTCCAGCCACAAAATCATCCCTGTTCTTTTCCACTTGATGATCCCAGCCTGCTCTTCTTTCTTACCCGACAGCTTTCCCCTCCAGCTACTCTGTTGGAGGCTGATATTTTCCTGAGCAGCCCCATTTCTTCCCGAATGCCTTTGCACTGAAACTAAGAGTTGAAGGAGAGCCTGGGGAGAGGGAGGGAGCAAAGTATGACACTTCCAAGCTATAGTGAAATGACATATTCATCACAGCTAATAGGTGTCCACATGGTACCCCAACTGGATGCTGCCCCACTGCCCATTTCCCAGCTGGCTCTGGTGGAGTTTTCCCCCCTGCTCCCCTCCCTGCATTTCTGGTGGTGTCACTCCAAGCAAAGGGGCTAATCTGATTGGTGAGAGAACAGGAGGGGTGTCAAAGAAGGTGCTCACAGACATTTCTTGGCCGCCTCAAGGAAATAAAGGCCATCGCCAAGCCTGTCAAAATGATTAATAGCTTACAGGGAATGAGGGGGAGGAGGGAAAGGGAGGGAAAAGGAAGAGGAGGAAGGAGGAAAGCAAGACAGATGGGATGGGGAGAGCTATAAACAAATAGCAAAAGCAGGAGACACAGGATTGCCTCTGTGCTGGGGAGGAGGTGGAGGCAAGAGGTCCCAGGCTGTGCTTGGAGTGAACTGTTGGCAGATAAATGGGTCCTTCAGATCTCCAAATTCCATTTGGAGATTCCCAGCCCTGCTTATACCCTAGGTTTGTACCATTCCTGAACACTGGCTCACAGAGCACTAAGGTCTGCCCTGCCAGAGCAATGTCAGACTTGACAGCCCAAGTAACATAGCCCTGCAACTCCTCAGCTCTACAAATCTTTGCAGTTCACACGAGCTGACAAACCAGAAGCTTATTACCTCAAATGCCAAGCAAAGCCTTACTGCCCCATATCCTCCAGCTCCACAGCCTGTAGTGGCTGGCATTTGACCTAAATACCCACCAGCACCAGTAATTCTCTACTGACAAAAATATTTAACTCCAGGAAAACACAGATAGATAGGAGCAGCTTCTGAGAGACTTTCAGGGGTCCCAGCAGAGGAATTTGGAGTAGAATCAGTCTGTTGCCCATAGTACTAAGCTCTGCCACAGAAACTACCCCTTTGGATGCTGTGATAACCCCATGTGCCCTCTCTGTCATCATGGGGGCTGTTCTTTTAGAGAAGCAAATGATCTGACCTCACCCCTTTAGGTGCTTTTGGCTGGGCTAGAGCCTGCACACAGCTCTCTGCATGAGGCCAGTGGTGCTTAGCAGCTCAGGGATCACAGAGCACACAGCAGATCTCCTAACACAGGGGACCTGCACACGGCAGAGCACACGCTCTCCTCCCACCCTGGTCGCTGGTGACTGGGTTTCAAGTCACATCCAAAGTTCCTCCCTCTCCAGGCATTCAATGGCAAATCCTGACTCCTTGGGAAAAAAAGCAGAACTGAAACTCCGAGATGAAAGTCTCGCCTGTGGCTCCTGCCATCCAGTGCAGTGGCATCTCCTACAGCAAAGGGGAGATTTTACCTGCTGTGTCCAAGTCTGGGCTTTACTGCAAGTTTGTGATGTGTGGCTCCTGTCAGAATTCACAACATCACAAGCTGCCTTACCATCCACAAAAAAAAACACGAGCTGCACTCTTCCAAATGTAAATGTGTTTAAAATGTGGCGACAGAGAAGCAGCCCTCCCCTCACACATTAAGAGGGGATAAAAGTTACTACCTGACCCATCTCCCAACCCCTAGCAATGTGACCAATGATTCTTGTGACAACTCTCATGATAAGCACTGGATGAAAAGCCCTGTTAGATCCTACCCTGAGATCTGCTGTTTTGTTTTTCATTTTGAGTTCCTGTGGTGAGCAATACCAGCCATGGGAAGAGGCTGGATATCCAAGGTGCTACCATTGGTCTGAGCTCAGAGTCAGCTGGGAATGAGTCAACACAGCTTCAGTTCTCCCCTTTGGAGGCATCTACTTTGATTTCCAGTCACAGAAAGAATAATTACCCTGATGGAGACCTCTGCCTCAAGTGAATGACCCAGCCTTGCAAAGACAGGACTCATCGCTGAAATCAATGAATCCTATAAGCTTGAGATGAAGCAACAAACATTATACGCCCCCCCAAAGGGTCTGTCATCTCTTCTCACAAGTTAGAGCTGCTGATCAAATCAGAGGCAGTGCCTCTTCATGGAAACTTTACCAAAATGTTTAACCTGACAAGACTTTGAATGACAGATCTAGAAAATACAATGTAGATTTCATGTGTACTGATTGTTTGATCAAAAGCCACAAAACCCAAACAAATGCATATACTGGATTGTGCACAGCTGAATGATGAACTCAGCCAGTAAACGACAGACACAGAGAAGTCACAACTGCCTTCTCCTCTTTACCTGTTGTGCAGCCCATCAGGTTCCTCCTTGTTCTTGTACGAAATGACACGAACAAGAAAACAGCCTGGAACTGCTTTCATGTTGTTCTGATGACCACTTGCCTGATACAGAATGAGATTATAATTTACAGGCAGCCCAGCAGCCAGATTGCCCCTTCCACTCCCACATCACACACCAGAGATCCGAAGTGCCAGACAACTGGAGGAACAAGTCAATGCACTCACCCACCACAGTGGACATGAAGAAGGGAGCGAGGTGAAAAGCCAAGACATGGGCAGCAGCAGCAGCCAGGCCAGGAGCCCAGTTATATATAGGGACTCAGAGACAGCTTCATGTTCTGGCCCTGCCACCCTGGAACACCACTTGCTGTGAAGAGTCAGGGAGTCCTTCCAACAGCCAGAATCCTCACACAGCACACACAGTGTGTAAGCAGGCTTCCCAACCCCACTGTGAGCAGAGTCAGCTCTTATATGGATGGCTTCTTTCCTCATCTCCAAGTTAATGTGGAAGGTGGGGGCACCTGGTGGTGATCTCCTCATCAGTTCCCACCCAAGGCTGGCCAGACCCTGGGTGAAAACCAGTCAGGAGGATCCTTCTTGCCTGGCTGTGGACATCACCCATAAACCAACCCTCATCCAGGGCTGAGAGTTTAACCCCAGCACTTCAGTGACTAATCCTAATCTTTCTGCCTTGTTTTTGGATTTATTTCTTTTTTTCCTGGCCGTGTGCAGCCAGGCACTGGGAAGGAAGCACAAGCTGTTGGTGTGGCAGGTAGAGGGCTCAAAGATGTGTTCCCTCCCTTACTAAGCAGATAGCTGAGCATCACTGAACAGCACAGGAAGGATTTTGCCTAGCTGCCTTCCTCCACAAGCTTTCCAGTGCAGCCAAGATCCTTGCTGCTGCTCCATACCTAGGTGGAGAGGACTCTGGAGAGAGCAACAGTGGCACTCAGAGTTATGCATCTCATGGACTTCACTGTGGCTCTAGTGGCTGCCTCCATTGTTTGTGGGATATTCTCCCCCCCTTCCCTCCTTCTAACAAAGATTCTGATTAATGATCGCTCACTCCTAATTGTCAAATTTCTTTTCCTTCATCCTGTGTCTAATCACCAGTGACAGAAGCCATTACGCAAATGAGAGCAGACGACTTCCCACAACTGTTCTCGTTGGTAAAAGCCTTGTAATTTAAAGCTCTGATTTGCAGAGGAAAGCTGCGTTTCCCCAAGGCGTCCGGGCATCTGTTCCACTTACACTCCAAGAGCCTCGACTTCCGCTCCCTCCCCCCACAATTAGTCCTCTGCTTGCAACAAATATTTGACTTTTCGAGGCAGTAATTAGAACTTACTTTGCATGTGTTTGTCACACTAATAGCATCTCTTTCCCCTTCCTTCTAGGCAGCACCGATCATAGAATCATAGAATCATAGGGG
>NW_008594120.1:7765-26487 GCF_000691845.1 Merops nubicus | reverse complement strand
CAGTGAAGACTGAGATGAAGAAGTTGTCTCTTGTCCTGTCCACTCTTCCTTGCAGGTGAGGATTTTCACTTTCTGCACTATTAATGTGCAGATTCAGCAGTGACTTTGGTCTGCACAGAAGCAAGGATAAGCATGAGCCTTTCTGTACACCCCAAAGCTTGGTAGTAACTCTAAACACTGAGCATTATCACTGCTAGAAGGAGAAACTCTCTGTGAAAATCTGATGTTAATTTCAGAAAGCGCAGTTAATTAGAATACACTTAGATGAAAATTAAAATTACTGAACAGAATTAGTTCTGTTCTGGCTCAAACCAGGACACTCATGCAGCAAAAGAATGGTATCATTAACAGTGTTGCACTTGCCTGCAAGTCATCTTCTTGTAGTGCAGGAATTGTCCTATTTTGAAGCATTCTCATTCAATATAACATTATCTGATAATTCGCAGTGCAATATTGTAGCTAAAAGCATCCCCTTACACATAGCTTTGTAACTTTTTACTTTAATGAAAACACAGTTACGGGAAATGTGGATACAAGTTCCCAAGAGTCATAAATATTACAGACAATACAAACTTTGACTGGATAGACTGCATATCTACAAAACAGTAACAATCCAAAAATTCAATCATTTCTTAATGCTTTGAATTCGGGTCCAAAATTGTTTAACAAGGAATATCAGACACAGGTTCCATTGAATAAAAGTTGAATAAATAAGCATGGAGATGGACAGGCTAAACACTATAAACCATGGACAGACAGAGTACTCAAGGGTCCTGACACATCATAATAAATTTTTAAAACACATTATGTTGTTTTGCTGCTTGATACCTTGAGATGAAGTGGAAGATGGAGATTGTACTAAATTAAAATGAAGTGGGCATTTTTTTTTTTTTTTTTGTAATTTGAAGAATTTAACGTGAGCTGTCAGTCTAGTCATAGAGAGACAATTCTACCATTGAAGGCAACAGGTTTCTGTTTACAGATTCATGCTACTTGTTAACAAGAATTACTTGAGCATAAGATTAGTGAATATATGCTATTGAATTTATAACAGCAAAAAAATTACAGAGATATCAGTCTCAACAGAACTGGTGAGAGGTTTACCTTATTTTTGTCATTTGCCTTTCCTGAAAGAGAACATTTATGCAAAACATGGCATGTGGCTATTTATGCTATAATGATAAATCACAGAAAACAATACTTTTTCTTTGTGAGACGATCTGTTTTTATAAGAAAAACATTTACAAGAAACACATAACAAAAGCTATTAAAACAATTTTTTTAAATGGCCACCAGTTCAAAAAATATGCTGGTTAAATTGCTGGTTATATGAACTTAGGTATTTATTCACAAATAGATATGAGCTTATTTTGTTGCATAAGAGAAGTAACACATAATGCAAGGCAACCTGCTCTACTGGCAGTCTCTGAGTAAGGATAGAGGTGTCAGAACATTTTCACAATTATCAACAGCAAATGCCTGAGTAAACTGAGGAGAAGTGTGTGAACCCTCTGCACATAGTAAAGTCCTGAGCAGTTCCAACAACCATCCTGATGCACAGTTAGACAAAATCTTTATGTGCAGCTTGAATGATTATAAAACCAGTGACCAATCAGTTTAGAAGAGCTGCTGATGAAAACTTGTGGTTCAGGGTTAATAATCCATATAAACAAGAAATACATTATACTTCCACTCTGATTTTCAGTTTTGGAATACCTCTAGAGTTTAAGTTATTGCTAATTCATAACAGAACTACTCAAAGACAGGGCTGGGGTGGGATTAAGGAGAGCAATTCAATTTATCCAGAAGCTGACAAAAACGGTACAGTTTGGTCTAACAGCTCTTGCTTGAGTTAGTGTCCTGGATTTGGCTAGGATAGAGTTAATTTTCACCAGAAGCTGGGAGGAAGGCCACAGCCAGCCAAGGGCTGTTCAATACCTACTGGTATTGAATACCTACAGGGCAGGACCTGGGGCGATTCTCTGGTGCTGAGAGTCGGTGCACATTTAGACAGTTGTGTGTGTTTTAGGTCACTCATTTTATATCCTGTTACATTACTGTTAGTTTTATTACAGTTCTTTCTCCTCCACTTGTGTTATTCTATTAAATTCTCCTTATCTCAGCCAGTGGGGTTTTGTCTTTTTCTCCCCGCTGTCTTTCCCATCCCACCAGGGGTGGGTGAGGGGGTAAGTGAGCGGCCACATGGGGCTTCGCTCCCAGCTGAGCCTGAACTGTGACAGTTAGTGAATGTGCAAACCAGGATCCAGCCTGTGTGATCTTCAAAGCTGACTAGCATCCAGGAACAGTCAAATGAAGTACCAAGTTTGGATGAGAGAAATGGAAAAATACAGAGTTAGGTTTTGCAAGGCCTAGATGCATTACTCAGAATATTGAGAATGAAGGGTACTGTATTTCCCTAAACACACTCTCTGATCAGACACTGTTTTGGTGAAATGTCGGTTTGCAATTGACCAACATGCCTGATATACTTTTCTTCCGTGCACATTTATAAAGACATCAAAGGAAAGGTGAAATAAAAGGTCTGAGATGCGAGCTTTTTCTACAAAACATTGCCTGAATAAAGCTGGAGGGATTTCAGGGGGCCAAAGAGTCAGGGCAAGAGGAAGAAGACTTCTTCTGATAGGCATAGAAAACACGGTCTTTTCAAATATCGTTTTCTTACTGTGGTAAAGTTCATATTACTTAAAAATCTAAAGAATAATTTCATGCGGGTGGAAAAAAACCAACATTATTTTTAACAAGAAATATACCATAGCAGGTAGATAATCATCCTTAATTATTAAGGCATTTTTTTCTGTTATAGAAAACATCAAAAGCCTTTACATTTGGGATGAAACACATGAATGGCTGACCTCATTGAAAGACTTTGCTTGCAGGGAAATGCTGGAACTACACCAGCCAGTTATCTGACTAGGAATGGAGCCGAAGTTCAGAAGCTTTGGTGGTCAATGTACTTCTAGGCAAAAGTCAGGAGGTTTGAGAACTGGAGCACTTCTCCATCCAGGAAGCTAGCAATTTGGAGTGTCAGGTGTACATGTAAAGTGATTTTTAATGTTTTCTGTCAAATGGTTTTGTTCCAAAAAAAAAAAAAATCCTTTGATCTGTGCAAGATGACTACCAGACTTTGACATTGTTATGGTGTTTCAGACAATGGTGTAAGGATTAACAGAAATTGGACTCTGTAGAGAGAATAGTGTCCTGTACAGCACTATTATTAATGGTGTAACAATATCTACACTGTACTCCAAGCTTATTTGGCTACTGTGGCAAAAAAATAACTACAATGCAAAGGGAAAAACTCATTAGTGAAAATCAAATATCAGTTTTCCTGCCAAGCACTGTAATAACCATTTTAAAAAACTTGCTAAAGACCTAAAAAATAGGAAACCTCCTCTTTAAATAGTCTACTTATCTGATAATCTCAGAATCTGAATCTAACTTTTACTGAAGTAGCTTTCTCTAAATTTACCATGTTTCTTACCTCATTCTCATGAGGTAAAAAGAAAGATTATGAAGTATGCAACAATATCAGATTACCCAAAACTTTCAGCAACTAGACATAAACGCAATAACCTGCCAAATACATAACCAATAACTACTGCCCCTATTGCAAAGACAGGTATTGGAAAAGAAGGTGCAATTCGTAAGGCAACAAAAAAAAAAGATGCACATGCCACAAATTCGTTATTCTTACACTGAAAATATAAAAGAAAGGAAATTTTAGTAATTAAGATAAACTAATTAATATCTGAAATCTCTGCCAGTCAGTGACTAATTAGCAGTATATCACAGATTTTCATATTTAGGGAAGTTTGCAAATAAAAACAAACAAACAAACAAAACCAACAAATGCCAAACCAAACAAATCAAACAAAATACCCAAAAGAACAAACAAACACAAATTAAACAGAATTTAAAATTGTCAATTACATAAGGCAGAAGCTTTACAACTGCAAAATCAAAAGCTACAATCTGCAACATGGAAACACATCTAGGTCAATTGTTGATGTCAGAAATAAAACACACAGACAAAGTTGGCTAGTACTCCAAGATAAGCAATTTAATGAACAAAGTATTACAAAAACATAAATCATGTTTTATAATTTGGCTATAGAAGCAAAAGTCTTGTTTACTCTTCTTATAATGTGAGCATTCATTTGCAAGTCTTTAAATCCATATTGCACAGGCATAAATTATTTTCATAAAGCATAGGAACATCAGGCTGTTAATTATGTTAGAAGTACTCACACTTATGCTTCCCCTCTTACCTCTGTGGAACAAGACATGAAGACATATAAAGGTGAACACTTCAGCTACTTATAATCCAAACCATGCTCTTTTCACTTTCCCCTTTCTGTGTCAGAGTGCAACCCATCTCAGCATTAAAGAAACCTCCCTTCCTTTGTGTGCTTGTCTTCAATGACACTATGAAGCATATATTTCCTCATGAAAAGAAAGAATTTCCTTACCTGCATTTGCTATTTTCCATTAAGCAAGTAAACAAAGGGATATCCACATTTTCCCACAATTCTCTGTAATTGAAATGATACGTTTTATGGCAACAACCCCCAAGAGGTGATTCAGTATCATAAACAGAAAGCATGGCAGAGACATTAGCAGGACCAAAAGGAAGCAGAAGATGCTCTCTGAATCTGAGCGGTATCCTTGAGCAATGATGATGTGGTTGCTTCCAGACTGACATAGAAGGTCCCTTCCTTCAGGTGAAAGTCTTCTCTCCTGTAAAGAAGGCCAGAATTACAGCTAGCTGTTGGTGCAGAACTAACTACAAGATTTTGGCAGCTATTAAGAATTTGCAGCTCCTAAATGCCCTTCACAGAGTCAATATAAACACATAGGAATATCAAGAGAATGATCAACTCCAGTCAGATTTAAGCCATTCATATATTTCTCTCCCCACAATTGAAATAGAAATGTAATGTGAACGGTATCTTATTTTTGGCATCTCTGATAAATGCCTAGGATCATGACAGATTAATCTGGACCTAAATAATTACTTTATTTCAAGTTTTAATGAATTTCTATCCTTAGAGGAAAGAAAAAGTATTCCCTGCCTGCTCACAGAATCATAGAAATATAGAATGTTTGGATTGGAAGGGACCTCCAAAGAGCATTTAGTCCAATCCCCCCACAATAAGCAGGGACATCTCCATCCAGGTCAAGCTGCTCAGAGTCCCATCAGGACTGATCTTGAATGTCCCCAGGGATGGGGCCTCCAGCACCTGTCTGGGCAACCTATTCCAGTGGCCTATCACCCTGATACTGAAGAACTTTTTCCTCATATCTAACCTAAATCTCCCCTTTTCTAACTTAGAGCCATTACCCCTCATCCTGTCACTACAAACCCTTGTGAATAGTCCCTCCCCAGCTTTCCTGTAGGCTCCTCTCAGGTACTGGAAGGTCACTATAAGGTCCCCCCAGAGCCTCCTCTTCTCCAGGCTGAACCACCCCAACTCCCTCAGCCTGTCCTCACAGCAGAGCTGCTCCAGCCCTCGCAGAATTTCTGTGGCTCTTCTCTGACATGCTCCAACAACTTCATGTCCTCCTTGTGCTGGGGGCTCCAGAGCTGGACACAGACTCCAGGTGAGGTCTCCCCAGAGCAGAGCAGAGGAGCAGGATCACCTCTCTCCATCTGCTGCCCACGCTGCTCTGGATGCAGCCCAGGATTCAGTTGTCCTTCTGGGCTGCTGCTGCACATTGGTGGCTCATGTCCAGCTTGTCATTTAGTAGTATCTCCAAGTCTTTCTCCAGTGGACTGATTTCTAATGTGTCCTCTCCCAGCCTGCATTGGTAATTAATTGTATCCAATTAATAGTCCACCCATCAAACCCATATCTCTCCAGCTTCGAAGGGAGGATGTTATGTGGGATGGCATCAGAGATCTTGGCAAAGTCAAGATAGGTGATGTCCACAGCTCTTCCCTTGTCCACTAGTTCAGTTTCTTCATTGTAGAAAGCCACCGGGTTGGTCAGGCAGGACTTCCCCTGGTAAAGACAGATCTTTGCTTCAGCAGTATTAACATACACTTGCAACACACATTTACACCATGCTGCTGAGGTTTCCTGGCTAATGTCAAATTGATACATGTACACGGCAGAAAAAGGCTGTGCAGTGATGCTGATTTTGGACCAGAAACATTCCAGCCAGCAGCACTGTGTCTGAGCTTGTCCACCCTGCAGGTGTGGCTGCTTCCATCTCAAGAGCCAGAAACTGTCACAAAAGAGAGAGCTTCTGCTACACTGGCAGTGATGTCTCCATACACCACCACAGCAGTGCAAATTGACATCTTTTTATTTAAATAATGTTTTGAAAGCCAGAGTTTTTCTTTTCAATGTGAAAAACTATAAATAATGCAAAGATGCGTGTCCATTACAGTAACCAGCCTTGCATGCCTACCCTCACCATTTGTGCTACTACATAGATCTCCTAGAAATTGAGGATGTGAGTTTTTTCATTGAAATGGGCCTATCTAGCTGCACTGGGGAAAAAATTCCACAGAATACAGTTATCTGTCAAACCAGAGTAGGAAAATAAAACACTTTTAAAGCTAATATTAACATGAGACAAAACAAACCCCGGCACATGCACACAAGAACAACAGGAATCAGAACTTCAAAACCTTTCCTACTATGTGCAAATGAAGTGAAAATGTTTGGAGTATTTTCTAAAAAAATCTTCTTGATAAATTATCTTGAGCTACAGTTTTTGTCAAATTTTACATAATACAGCAAATGCACAAGCCACTGTCCTGATGGACAAAACCAAAGATTTAAAAAGGGCTATACAAGCAATTTTTGAATTCAGCATCTAAACTGGAAAAAAAAAAAAAAAAAGTGAACAAACAATCCCACTATAAACCAAGTTTTATATAGGTCAACTTTTAAAAGATTAACATGAAATCTGAATTCAAGTTGCTTGTTGCCTCTGACTAAAAGCTCCTTCTAAGACATTGAAAAGGATGTGAAATGAAGGATGCAAGTTCCTTTTACCTAGCAGCCTACAGTTGAGTATCCTTACCTAGGAGAGGGAAGACCTGAACTAGGTCTTTGCGTGCATTTGCCAATAGTCACATCTTTTATTATCCTGATAAATGCTCTAAGCACTCAGCAAGAAAGCCAATTAAACTTTTATCTCTCTCCCTTTTTTTTCTTCTCTTGGCACTAGTCTACATAATATACTTGTGAAATCCAGTGCAGAAGCAAGGACTTGCATTTCTGAACATCAACCTGGGCAATACTCTTCAAAGGGGTGCTGTAGGTCACCACCTTCCATGAAAGCAGACATCTAGTGACAATTGCACAATGGGGAAATGTGGGCTAGGTGTTAAGATAGTACTAAATTCCTATGTGGGAAGTGTAAGAACAAAGAATGCAAGAGAAAGAACCAGTCAATCCTGGTAAATGCTTTTTCCTGAGGTTAGGAGTCTAGGAGACTAGGGACCTACTTCTATTGTGCTGCTGTGTTTTATTTGAGAATAAAGTGCTCTAGTACTAATATTTAGAACAAGCCAATGAAGCATTTTGTTACCTCAGTACTGTAATCTTCAGCATTTATTAAAGAGGTTATTTGATAATTATTTTAGCAGAGAACTGAAAAGTCAGCAAGGGTATAAAAAAAAGACATATTTATGAAACTTTTGCTTCACTGTAATTGCCTACCAGCTCTTAAAACATTATATTTCTACTCCATACATTGCTATTAACATCTTAAAACACTTCCTTTTTAGATAGTAAACATTCAATACTGACACTAACAATTTGAGAGGTACTTTTTTGAAAAATCAGAAGTTTGCTTTCAAGTTCAAATAATAACTCCCATAAAGATGCAAATTACTTTTTAAAATCCTATGGGAGATTTAGGGCATAGCCCATTGACATTCCAAGAAAAATACTGAGAATCACATACATGCTCTTGAAAATGCTGTTCTGGCTTTTTCAATATGTGTTTGCAAAAAGCCAATTTTCCACATGCTAATTCTGAACTCTACATTTCGTTTTAACATTCAAAATTTCCCATTCTTCTTGTACTTGCTATTTACATAAATTAACCAGCCAAAAGTAAAAGTAACGTCATATGACTTATGTAACCAGTCAACACATTCTGAATTATGAATATTTATAGGAACTCCTTTGTGCACTAGACATGAAAGAGAAAATTACACATAAAAATTAATGAATATTTGTGAATAACTCTTGGTGATGAATTTTACAATCCATTTGTAAAAAACATGCTAAAGAAGAAGCAATGAATGGTAATGAATACGAATTAGCATTCCTTCTTTTGTCTGACATATACACACTCTCTCCCCTATTCAGTTCAGTAAAGTAGTGTAGTTGTACCAGATGGCAAAATTTGGTTCACAATATGGGTAGCAATTGGTATTCATATTCACACAGAGCCACATTACCGTGTGTTCTCAAGTAATGTGTTGACAGATCATGTGTATATGTTCCAGCTACAGCAAGAGAGGTCAAAACGTAACAGCAATTCATTGTTTGAACCTGCAAGACTTTGGGCTGTGCTATTTTTTGAAAAGGTCACATAAATTGTTGGGTACGTAGGCAAGAAACAGAAGCTGTAAAACAAACTTTGAAATACCTTTTAGCCTGACCAAATGCTGTTTGCCATATTGTAATAAAACCTACTTAAAACTGGGAGAAGTTGTTGTTTGGCTTGGTATTTATTTTTTTTTTTTTCTAAGTGGGGAAGGTTATTTTATTTTTTTTTTTAAATCTGTGCTTTTAGGAGCATGTATACCCTGACTGTTACATTCAGTCAAAGTGATAGAAGCAAACCGTCTTAAGCAGACAGGTATAGAAAGCAATCTGGAGATCAAAGAACAGCATGAGAATCTGTAGGCTACATTTGAAAAGTTTAGGTAATGGAAATCCCACATCTTCCCATCAGGTTATATCATCAGCATTTTCTGTAGCAGTTGCTATGTAGGTTGTATTTGCTTTCTTTATAGCAGAAGCAAAGACTAATGGAAGCCATCAATGCAGCCTGTCTTTTTACTTTAGCTCAGTTTTCTCTCTGTATTCAATTTGAAAACTACATGTAACCAAAAGCAGCTGAGGTTAGCCTACATTTAACCCATATTTTCTTCTTTCTTGCCTAAGGATATCCAGAAAGATCATCAGTTTTTCCAAAGTGGGTAGTAGTTTGCAGACTTCTGTATGTGAGCTAAATATAGAAAGCCAAGAGATCTCTTTTTGTTGCAAAAGGGGGCATCTACAGAAGTTATAATGCGTTTCTACTGCACCAATACATTAGCTTGATACTAATCAAAGGATCTGTGAAGCAAAATATATGGCAATTCTGATGAAGTCACCATTGACAAGACTTTGGGGATAGGAAAAACAAGAAAAAAAAAAAGAAAACACAGCCCTCTTGAGTATCTCTTGAAAGAGCAGCAGATAAAATAGTAAATCCTAATTAATAAGGCAAAAAATGCAGCTTTGAAGTCAGCTTACAAGTTATGTTTTTCCATTTCACTATAATTTACTGTTGTGGACCCACATAGTTTCCTAGAAAGCAGAAACATGTCGTGCTCATGCCTAACCATACCAATAGCATTGTTCTTCTCTTAGTCCTTATATGCAAGGTCCCATTCCTCCAAATGAACTCATACACTCTTCTTTCCTTCACTGGATGAGAGGAGAAGGAGCAATTGATCACTTTAATCTCACTCTGACACAGACCTGGGACATGACTAGAACATGACCTGCACAAAAGATGTTGTTTCTCTGGTTTCATGCAGCTTCTGGGTACTGCAGCTGAGATATTAACCCCACAGCTTTAAGACTTAAGCTATATTTTAGGAGTCATAAAAAATGGAAGGCATCCATATCTAGAGCTGTACCTGAAGTTCATATATCACATACACCTTCTCTGCATTCAAAACCTTCACTGGTTTTACTTCTGTTGTCAAGTCCCCTGAGAACCTGTGACAAGCCAAACATCCTATTTCAGTACAAGAATGTGTTCAAGAAAACTAGAAGAAGAGACTTTTAAACAAACAGTTTTCATATGTATTTGTTTTTGTCTAATTCTATGTTTCATTACAAGCTGTTAGAAGACCTTCCTCTTGAATTACAGGAAAAATTTGTATTTTAGGAAAGTTTTTGGTAACTGTGTGGATAATTGTCACATTCACGTGTCTCTCCAAGTGAGACTGGTTTTTGTTTAAGGAGGGTAGAAATGTAAAGTAAGGTAAACTTACTTTCTGAAATCCAGGATCTAATCAGGTCCTGATCCAGTTCCTAGCCAAAGAAATTAATTTTCTTTTCTCACTTTCAAAACTAGTAGAATTACAACTTTGTTTCCTTTGTGCTGTGTGCCTGCAGTTAGCTGCACCATCTTTTCAGTTAAAAACAAACGATTCACCACCCCTGTACCCTGTGTGCTTCTATCTTTGTCACGCCCCTTCTCAGGTCCAGCTCAGTTCCCCCAAATGATCAGTCAGGTTCTCTGGAAGAGTGTCTTCATCTTCTTGGAGTGGTCAAATTCAGGATGCCTAGAAAAAAAAAACTGAGAAATTCAGGTTAAATGAAACATTACACTGTCTGAAATCTGGGATACATCAGCATTCACATAGCCACATTTTAGCCACATTTTTCATCATCAACATTTAGAAATAATCTCCTAGCTAATGATGCTTGTACTGAGGTGAGCAGAAGAGTCTTAATTTCCAACTAGATCTTACAGGTCTGATTTTGACCTTTTACTTTTTTTTTTTTTTTTTTTAATGATGTTTTAAAGAGGCAGTGTAAACAAAAGCAGTATCTGACACACAATTTCCTTTGGCAGACTAAGTTTGACAACTATACTTATCAGAAGCTTTTTTATTATTATTAGCAGAAAACCAAAAAAATGCAAGCTTTGGTTGAAGAGATGTGCAAGTCCCTCAGGATGGCAAACTTGTGCAGGCTAGGGTGGGTACTGTGAAGACACCAGTCATTCAGCAAGGGGCCTTTTAAAATATGTACTATGTCATTAAGAAAACAGAGCATTCCAGAAAAATGGATAGCCTCAAACAGCAGTTAAAGAACCAGGATCTGAGTCCAGACCTTCTGTCAAGCATTTATTTTTATATTACCATAGTCATCAAAGTCAATGAGCAATGTGCATTGATGGCCAAGAACAAGCTTCCTTAGCTATTACTGAATGCTATAATGGAGATATTTGCATTTTTATTTCAACAAAAGTTTCAAGAATTTGGCTCTGAATGAAATGGTGAGTATTTTAGCATCTTAGGGGAAAAGTTCCAATTGTTCTATTTATTAAACCATTAGAGTTTAGACTTAAAAAAAAAAAAAAAAGAAAAAAATCTAAAAACACATATCATGGAATCTTTGCAATTTCTAAGAGATCCAAGTACAAAGTAGAGGGAAAACATATGGTCTGAACATTCACAGGCTGTGTCATATATTAAATTTATTATATGAGACAGCACTTATGAAGAGTTTGAAGTTCCCTTCACTGACCTACCAGTTACAAAGACAGATGTGAATTAGGATCTCTGATTAGAGCTCCAGAGCAAATAATACAGAAAAAAATTTAATGCTATGGGTTACATTCTTCAATTAGAAGTGGTATTTAAACTTAAATTAACTTGTGAAATTTCACATTTCTGAGACACAGAGGAAATAAGAGATGAGGTAGCAACAAATATGAAATATAAACCAAGATGACAGTATTTGTGAAAGCCAATTACATTTATAATGTATTTAGACATTGCAGTGCTTTGTGTAAACCATGTTGCCATAGTAAAATATGTTTTAGAACTGAAACTATAAACCCTCTTCTAGTTCATTTTTTTCTAGAAATTCAAATACTTCTAGAATTTTCCTGTAGACATTTTCTTGTAGCATTTTTATTTCTTAAAAAGTTTACTGTCTACTGTGCTGATAGAACTGCATTTTTTTCACTTTATAGAGTACATTCTAGCTCACTTAGCAGTATAGTTTATACTGAAATCAAAGTTTCTTTTATCTCTGCAACTAGGCATATTACTGTTACATTAGACAATTAGTAGTTCTCACAGAATTAAAGCTCCTCTACAGATTACATTTAATGTATTTTTTCTGTTGAATGACTTCCTAATATTCAAATCTTGTTACTGGTGCACTGGCCCTTTAGCCATTCTCACTATTAAAAAATCAAAATCTAGAAATGTTTGAACCATTAGTTAACAAACTATTGGAATTACAAAGAAGTACATCAGATTATTAGTAGAGCCTACAACAAAATACAAAGTAGTATTTGAAGATTTTTAATAATTCCATATGCTCCAAAACCAGAAAAGCATGTCTGGTAGCAGAAGCAATAGATTATTTTGGAGTATTTTTTTAAGCAAAAAGAGAGTTAAAAGACCTGACCTTCTAAGTACTCATTCTAATTTCACATATATGATCAAAAAGGATTCATTAGGAAATAAAAATAATATTTGTTTTCTTGTATAGTTAACGGGGAGGTGGGGGAAATTGGCAGGAACTCCAGTTTTCAAAAGAAGTAAAAGCCAGTATACTATTTTCAGAGACTGCTTTCTATGATTCCACAGGAAACATAACGAAATATACAGCAAATGCACCATCAGACTCGCTCCAGAACATCCCTCCAACCTGTTGAAGATGTTTGTTTATCCAACACATTCACAGATCTCTGTATTTCAGACCAAAAGATGGATGTGGTTCCAGAACTCTGGGGCACTCCAAGGAAGCACAGGACCACCTGGCACCTCTAGAACTAGGCAGTATCAGAATTTACAGGTCATAATCCTCATAAAAAACACTAAACAGGCTGATCATTTATAATATAGAACAGTCCATGTGTACAATGTGTGTTTTTCTAATTGATCATCTCTTATGAGCAATTACAGATAAAAAGCACACAGCTCAGTATGCTTATTATGTGATGTCCTTTGCAGATACTGCTTTACCACTGATGTAAATAAATCGTTGACAGATATATCACACTGTAGTGTAATCTGACTATAAATTAAACTGTGTATTATCAAAATACATGTGATATTTAAAGGTGCTGCCATTTATACTGCACAGAGAAACTACCGACCCTATCTTCAGACATAACACCTTCATAAAATCTCACAGTAGTGTTTGCTGTGTGCATAAAGAGTCAATAATTGCAAAATGCAGCACTTGTGGAAAGTGTCACTTTGTGGAAGAAGGAACACCTTTCTTTTTGGAAATGCTTCATTTATATAATCAGTTACCTTAGACATCATCTAATACAACCTCCCTGCCATGGTCAGGGATGCCTCTCAACTAGACTAGGTTGCTCAAGACCTTATATGCATACACTGAACTTTGTGACAAACATACAAGTTTACTACTTTCCTCTCCTAGAGTCAGTGACAAACCAACACAGCTAAAATTCAATTAGCTGTATGTTTTTTTTTTCTGTTTTGTATGACCAAAAGAAATTGTTTAATGAGTTTTCATCCATTGTGAAGCCTGCCTAAGCCAACAGAAAGTGAACATAAGAAAACAGCAGTGTCCTAATGATTGACCCACTGCGTTAATGTAACTAAAACAAAAATTAGTATTAAAAAAAAAATAATTTACTGTTAACCATGTTTTAACATAAAAAAGAATTTCAGTTTACAGTTCAGACTTGTTATGAGAAATGTCTGAGAGCAAATTCAAGTCAGACAGTGTAACTCAAACGTCCTTTGGATGGATTGAGGTCTTTGAACTTGAACTTCTTTAAGAACTTTACAGAAAAAACATCCAGTACCATTGGAATTCTCTCCTGATATATTTAATTTTAATAGATAAAGGAGCAATTTAAACATCAGGAGGCAGAGATTTTGTTAAATGCTATCTAGCAAGGCAAAAATGATGGGAGGAGAAGTAACAAATCAACTGCCCTGCAACCCAGATCCAGTAGTGTTTGCCTGAAGAAACTTGAAGATTTTAGCAGTATTTTTTCAGGGCAGTATTTCAAAAAAGTATCAACAGATTAACAAGGATTTTCTTGTATGTATAAGAATATATCATACTTAAAAAAAAGTTAATTTGCATTTTGGGAATAAAATTTATTCAGTTGACACTCATGGGGCAGACTGGACCAGCTCGATGTAATTTACTTTTGGTTTCCCTCTGCACCATCTTTCCTCAGCATTTCTGTTTAGATGTTTTCTACATAGAGGAGGAAAAAATATTACAGTCAAAAAATCCGTACTGATAAGGACTACAATATCCTCAGTGTCTACATACTGGTCTTTCAAGATCATTCATGTTTGTTTGAGTTATCAGAAATATTATGGGGAAAAGTGCATGTGAATACTGTGTGCATGTCTGTGTATAAGAATATCATTTCTGTTGCCGATATATGTATTCTTTTTGGAGTGCAGTCAGTATTTCCCCTAAATTCAATCCTTAGCATTTAGACATTCACAGTTAATAAATTTTGAATATTCTAAGCCTTTGTCACAAGGATTGGAGAATTCAGAGTGCTAAGGTTCCTGTTTGTTTTCTGCTGAGCCAAGGCTTTTTATAAAAACAAGGGCTTGCAGAACTCTTCAGTGCAATGCTAATCTTTCCCTCAAATAATGACTCAAAACTAAATCAACATGTGAATTTTGAGACCGTCTTAAGAGTCACCTGTCAAAAACAGTAACAAAATATTACTGCCTGTCAGGAACAATGCACATTTTATTGAACAAGTATTTAGATTATTTTAAAGTGATATTGAATGTGAAATTGCATGTATGCCCACAAACACGCTACTGTAGCATTTTCAAAAGGCTATTAAAATTCATAGAAATCTCAGATTCATGTATCCTCTAGCTGTTCCAGTTTATAAAAAGGATTAAAGGGCTATTTCATTTAAAGCTCTTTGGTCAGTTCCTTTGGGCCTGTATTCTACAACTCTTCTTTTACTGACTCCTGTTGCCAGCTCCCACAGACTTCCACCCTTAAGATGAATACCCTGCAACTCTTTCTCCCTTTCTCCCCATCAACAGTTCTTTCCTGAACTCAGTTTACCAACAAATCTAAAAGAATTCCTGAATCTCCTCTTTCAGTCTCAGAATTGAGTTCTCTTTGTGGATTCTCTCACTCCATGAGAGTTGTAGAGACTTTCTTTGTCTCCATCTTTACAGACAATACACTTGTCAGCTACACTAACTTTGCTTTTGAAGGCTGTGATTAACAGCTTATGACTGTAATGAGACTGTCAGACCACAATAACAAGCATTAAAAGGATGTGAGAAGAGGGAAAAACAAACAGACCATCAGACATAGCAACAGATTTTAATAAAAAGTTCTTGGCTCTCTTCAAATAGAAAGATTTGAAACTGCCCATGAAAGAGATGAAAGTTCCTAAGTGGAGCAATACATTTCTATAAAGTTAAAACATTATTTTTATTGTAGAAATCAATAGTACACATTTACATTTACACCACAGGGAAACTGCATTTCACTTCAGAAGCAGACTGATCAGAGATTACTTTGTGCTGTTGTTGGTAATTCCCTTAGACTTTCATTCATAAAATGAAAGTCCCACAGCCTTCTTTCCACTGTCTACTCTGGAGTGGAAAGACAGGCAAACATTTGCCAAAGGAATGAGGTTTTCAGTGTTTGATAGAAATGTAAACTGTTTTCCTTTCATATGTTTTGATTAACTTGAAATAATAAAGTAATAGGAAGATCAACTATTTACAGAGCGAGTGTTTAAAACGAACAATTCTGAAAACGTTATTTAATTGCTGTAGTAAATATTTTGATTGCCTCATATTACCAATTAACCACTTTTAGCAGTATTTTGCAATGGATTATGTTCATGTCTCTTGGAAGAATAACGAGATTGAGATAATCTACTTTAAAAACAAGCAAACAAACACACAGAACTAACCTGTGGCAAATACTACTATTCTCCACTTAGACTTGAAAACAGAATTAATTCAAACAGCTCATTGTTTAGTGTGAAAAAGCTATCAGTTCCTGAAAAGTATTGTCTGACCTCAGAAAAAAACTTCAGAATGGACACAGGAATGTTCTTTAAGAATGAAAGCTGTAGTAGAAATCACATTTAAAAACTGGTAGAATCAGTATTAGGACACTTTAAAGAATAAGAGAGAAAGCGTATGAATAACATTAGCACTTAACAGCACAAAAGAAGCAGTACTTTCAAATATCAAACAAACAGAATATGCTCTATAATCTATTTAAAGGCTCTAAATGAGAGAAGTCAAAGATCATAAATAGTATTTGCTACCTAGTTAGATGCTTGTTTTATTGTATAAGAAATTTATTTTCTTGCTTTGAAGATTGCTTTTGGTCTATCAAGAAACAAGTACACCATTTAACTGAAAAAAGGGATGACTACACTACATTCACCTGCTGACATGGTAATAAACCAAACATATTCTTTCACCCCATTAAGAAACACTAAGCAATCATATGAATGAGTATGAAGAACAAACTGCCTCAGTGCCACAATTACACATTGAGGAAAATACCTTGGGCACTCCACTTGTTGAGCTTGACCATGACATATTTAAATAAAGACAATACATTTTCTTCAGGTGGCTATAGGGGAAATGGAAAACACAACACTAAAAAATCCTTGTCTGAATCCAATACTCTCTGGTCAGGTTTTTTTTTAGATATTTGATGCATGGTGGGTGTAAAGTTTATTATCAGATTTACTTACCTGAAGATAGTTAACCTTACACAAGATTTCTTTTCCTGATAGTTTAGTTTTTCTATCCTACGTTGGACTGAGTAGCATGTTGACTCATCTCATGCTGATCTGGGCACCTTCTGGTCCCCTTTGTGTTGAGATAAAGTCAGCTTCATTACAGCTGCTGTGCTCCATCACACTCTACATTAGTGCCCATCTCCCCTGAGCCTTCTTGCATTGTGGCATTCAATGGGCAGTCACACTCCACCCCTTGGACTTTAGTCAGTCATAATCCCCAAGCTAACAATGATGTGGAAAGGTTGTTTGTTTTGGGTTTTTTTGGTTTTTTTTGTTTTTTTTTTCTGAAAATAGAATCCATTTAGAGTTGAACTAGAAGAAAACCACAGCCTTTTAATGGAGCCGTATCCTATCACAAACCTGATGACTTTCCAACCGTAACGTATTTGTTTAAACAAAGGTTAGATAGTATTTCTAAGGAAAATTTTCTAGATCACAGCAGATATCACAATTCTTTCACTTTAACAACTAATGTATCCACAAAGTTCAGTCAAATCCCTGAAACTCAACAGAGGACGTGCACGCTTTATTTATGAGGTAATTTTGAAGTTTCTTGTATGCAGCTTCACAGTTTTTTTTGGTTTTTGCCATAAGTAAGCCGCCTTGTATTTATGGAAGAAAAGTACCTTGGGATGATGCAGGTAAAACATTATGACTAAGAGAAGGAAGAGTGGCTGTCTCAATCCCTCCATTCTTAAAAAAGAAAATAATTAATAATAATAATAATAATAATAATAAAAAACAAACCACACTGTAGAAATGTTTCTGAAGTCCTTTCACTTCATTTCACTCTAGTAATGCTAGAGGGAAGAAGAGGATCAGAGTGTCAGATACAGGATTCCCTAGTTCACCTTCTGATCCTCCTCTTCAAAGCATGAGACCACACAGAAGTAACAATATCTTTTCAGACAGCATAGCAGGTAAATGGGTTTAACACTGCTCTGACCGTGTCCCCCAGCTATTGAATTAGGTACTCTGTCTGCTAAACTGCTCTATAAGCCTAGATACACAAGTAGATCCTACTCAATTTCTCTCTGTAATGTTGCCAGTTTGCTGAAAGAGATATGTTGCATACTTCAGTATTTCTTATAGAAAAATAAATTCTGTTTTGTAAACCAAGCCAAGGACTAGGCGTGTATCATACATTTCTGTTTTCTATGGATGAAAGATGCTTTTCTCTCTGTTCAAAAAAGAACAGGTTAGCACTGATTTTATTTGTACTCTCTACTCATCTTCTTTATAACCATATAGTTAAATTTTGCTAGTAGTGAATAGTCTACCTTTGCCCTTTAGTTAGACATGGGGAAAAAATGGAAATGCAGATTCTAAACATGAATCTCAGTACTATATTCTCAGTGTTGCCACTCAAAAAGGTCCACAGCTCATAAATGGCCAATAAATGTAATTCACAAAAGATGGTGCAGAAAGTCTGAAGACAGACATAGGAAAAAATGAAAGATTCCAATACACTTTAGCACCACCCAAAATATTCTCTTGATGGTAGTATCACTTCCAAACACGCTTGCACAGTCTTTTCTATACATATTCTTCTGTGCAGTATCTCCAAAGATGGTAATAAAGAAATCAAATGCAATTGAAATAGATTGGACAACCTAATCTGCTTTGGAAGCCACAAAGAGAGTCATGTGGATACAGAATTCCTCTCTAGAATTCACTATGGATAGAAAAATGTCAGACATTTCTGGTCTTTGAAAATAAGTCTAGAGAAAACTGTAATTCTGTTTAACCATTGGTATATGTTTGTTTCATGATTAATTTCAAGAGAAAATCTCTTGAAATTAATCATGAAAGAATCTCAATGGTCTTACTTTGTCTACTTTAGAAATGTATTTCTATGTGGAAGAAAGACCATTGTCCTACAGTTTTTACAAAATTCTATCAAATTTAATATTTCTGCTGCAGAAATGTGTCAGTTTATTTTTTTTTTTTTTTTT
>NW_008594120.1:0-7734 GCF_000691845.1 Merops nubicus | reverse complement strand
CAAAAATGTGTCGTTTTTTTTTTTTTTTTTTTTTTTTTTTTTCTATTTAATTCTACAAGCCCTTAGTCTTACTGATATGTATCAGAACAAAAACCTATCTGTCATGGTAACATTTCAAGTCCTTCAGCTTAAAACCTTAGCCACAGGCAATATGTTTACGTTGTGTGGTATTGTTGAGGCACCAGCAATTTTTGTATCCACTCAGCTGATGGAAAGCACTAATCTGATCAACACTATCTTTCAGATATATTGGGCTGAGAACAGGCAATGCATAAGTAAGTCATTAGAAAGATATCTTTTTTTAACAGAAGACTATATTGACAACAACGTGTTGATGTAGGTTTCGGTAGTTGCTATTTTATAGAGACCCATTATGCAGCTTTTTTTGGGTCACAGGAATAGCTTTATTGTTGTGGACTTTCTTATAAATTCTTTCACTAAATAGTGTCATGGATTTGAATGTAAACTTAAAGTGCACTGTATACCAGAGTTGTTTGTCATCATTGAGGTCAGACTGTTATTAAATTACTGCTATTTCAGTGGAATAATGTTATTCAGCTATCAAGGCCCACACAACATTAATGCCAATACATGTAGCTTATTTTATGTACTATAATAGGCATTATGATGAGGTAGACTACTGCTTAGTTATTTACTTGTATTTATATTCTGACAAGTCAGACACTAAAAAACAGAAACAGTTTTCCTTTCTTTGGTATCTGCAGCATAGATCAGATGACACAAAGAACTGCCACCCTCTGAGGAATCACAATCAGTTCAACAGATGTGGGGCAAGACCAGGACAAAAAGAAAGAGAAACACTTCACAAAGAATGACAGGAGTTATTCTAAATATATGAGTTACAAAGTCTTTAGTGTCATTTAAAATAAATCTCCTTGAGAAGCAATTGCAGTTCTATACATTCATTTACTATAATGAGAAATGGAAAGAATTCTATTTTTGCCTTTCATTTTGATCCTTCTTGAAAGATATTTAAAAAAAATAAAATCTGTTTTTAACTAAGTGCCTTAATATGCTACAAACCTGTTTCAATTTTTTCCAATGAACCTAACTTTAAAAAAAATAAATAGAACCCCAAACAAAACAAAAAAGTAGGTTAAAAAAAAGAAATCCACTTCCCTTCCACCAATAAAAAAAGCCCACACCTGTTCTCATAAGGAATTCCTCCTCCTTGACTACATTAGATTCCTAGAAAACACTGAAATAAATTCTATAATGTGGTGAATCGATGACTTCTGTATTATGTATAGCACAATAGAGCATGATTTTTTGTTGTGCTTGACAGGATCTTACTACAAGGAAATCTACATTTGTGTCATAATATGTTTCCTGTAGAAACAGGGAAGAGCCAAAATACCCCCAAAACCAAACCAGAACTCAAGAAATATAAGAGATTTAGGATAATAAGAGGTAAGTGTTTGTAATGTGTGCTAACTCAGTAACTTTACAGATGCTTTATCTTACAAAGAAGCACTGCCTGAGCCACAGGCATTTACAGCAACCATTTTCTTTGGTTCTAGTATAAAAATTCCTGCACTAATAAATTCTCACTGAACTGACTTTTTATGTGTTATTACCATTTCTACAAGAAAAACCCTGCACACTGTAAACTTTGGTGTTATTCCACTTACTAGAATAGATTGCTCTTGTAGTTGAAAAAAGAACAATATTTCAAACTGCCAAGCTGCAACATTTAAAGATCTGTTCATTTGTACTAGACATACACACACACATGTGCTTGCACATACCCCCCCACATCCCGTAGAATTATAACCGGTTTGAAATAATCATTTTTAATTGAAAACATAAATCAATTCTTTTCAAGCAGAGAAATCAGTTCCATTTTATTATTCAAAATGGGATGGTAGATAATTAGATGAAACGTGACTTCAAAGATAAATATATGGTTCGTTGATTGCACATGACATTTCAAACTAAAGCAGCTGCAGAATTACTGAAAGAATCAAGATTTAAATTCTCTGGCATCTTTGATCAGGAACATGGAGCAATACAGAAATTTATTTCTACTGTCACATAAATTGATATATTGGTCTGATAAAAAAAAAAAAAAAAAACAGAACAAGAAGTACTATGCAAACAATTTTTTTTTTTTTTGTAGCAGATAATCATCTCTTCAAGAATACTTAAGATTCTCACAGCTTTAAAGTTATTGCTAAATACAATAGTAACAGAGATTGATCATGGTGCATATGCAGATCTTATCACCAAGATTAATTTATTTGAGAAATCTACACGTTTCCCTGTTGTTATCCTAATTTCTGCACAGAAATTACAGGTATAAAACTTGCAATACCCTAACATCTTTGTAATCTACAGATTAAGGTATATATGATTATACAACTTTTTTTTTTTTTTTAATTTCTTTAAGCCTGTATTTTTTGTTTGATCTTAAAAACCCAGATGCAGATTTTCTTCAGATAATCTTCAAGGTGTGTTAGTCTTCAGCTGGATGGATCTCACCTGCTTAGAGGTTTGCTTCTGTTAATAAGAGCATCTATCCAATCCTATTTTATCTTTAGCTTGTTTTAGCTTTTGCTTGACTATCTACAACAGTGTAGTTTAGCACAATGTGTGTCTGTAATTAACAAGGTAATTAAAATTGTAGCAGAGTACTGGCATAGGGTGATGGTGGAAGCTTAAAAATTGTAGGCACAAATTGATGTGGAAGGAAAAAGTCTACAAGCAGTCCTGTGGTCAAATACTGCTCAGACAAATGAAACCTTAGAAGCTGAGTGAAATACGTTTTGTGGAAACTAAGTCGTGAGTAAACACAAAAAGCACCAAGCACACTACATTTGGATGGTAGACATGCAATTTGCATTGTTTTATTAAACATTTCTCAGTCCACATAATATGTAAATTTTCTACTATAAAGAAAATTTTAATCTTAAATTTTGTAAGTATAAATATACATTTTCAGAAAGTACAAACCTGTAGATTTAATTATAGGCTTTTCATTAAAGGTTATAAATTAAATATGGACTTATTTAATGGGTTACAGATTCTTTTTCCTCATGGACAGGTTTGTCTAAAGTACTAAGATGAAATGTTTCAACTACACATTCTTTTGTCTCCTAGAAAGAAGAGTGAAGTCTCAAGAGGATAACATTAGCATTTAATACATGCACATTTATATTAGGCTTCTTATCTATTATTTGCAAACACAGGGAGAGGCAACTAATGAAGGCAAAACAGAGGTGAACAAATTAATAACACATGGGGATTAATATTTCCAATACTTGGTTTCTCAGTCTGTCTGTTAACTTAGTCACAATTAGAAGGAAACTGTTAACAAAAGCGATGTGTGATTTCTACAGGAAGAAACCAAGTTTAAATGAAGGCTGGAAAAAACCCTTGCAGACTTACCTCAATCTGAAAGGAATTTAAGAAACAAAAGTGATGCAAGTGTTAGAATGCAAGTAGTGGGAAAAATGGAGTTCAAACATGACAGTCAGCAAAGAACCCTAACTCTGTATTTATAAAGATATTAATAATAATATTTATAATGTGCTAGATGAATCTTTCCCTGATCTAGTCCAGTTTCTCTTATGATCTGGATTACCTCAATTCCCTTCTAGACAGAGGAAGCTTTTTCATTACATGGAGTTTTCTCTGCTGTTTCAGACATTCTTCCAATAAATAGGGAAAAAATTTTGTTTCAAAAATGTAAATATATTATTCAGGTATTGTTTTCTTCATGGCAACATACTGAAATTCCTCACAATCAAGCAAATCAGTTTAAATTGTTAGGAACAGCACAAGTGTGTTCTTTCAGTATTTTTAAGAGGGTAATGTGTTTCATGAGCTAAAAAGCAATAATAGTAACTTTCCTACGATACAAAACAGAGATTCTAATGGGATCATAAACTTTGATGGATTTCTTCAGTTCAGCCAGGATTCATATTGCAAAACAGGATCCTCCTTATCAATATCACAAATGAGACAACATTGATATGAGAGCATTCTGCATCATAGTCACTGAATGGCTACCACAGCAGGACCACATTCATACCAAATGGTTCAAGTAGCAGCAATTTTTTGCCTTTTTTTTTTTTTAGGGTGAAGTAGTTAAATACACACGTGTGTGTATATATATATATGTATCTGTGTGTGTATAGATATATGTGTTATTATATGCACACATATTTACACATATACATACACCTACAGAGAGAGCAGCTCCTGACACAGAACTGTAGACACACTAATGTAGGCTGATAGTAATCATACACAAAACATTTATCTACATTTAAAACGCCCCCCTCAAAAAAAAAAAAAAAAATCCCTTGAGGACTTTTCTTCTTTGAATTTGTTTGTTCATAGTTGGGGGGGGGTTGGCATTTGTTTTTTCTGAGGGCAAGCTTTGTTCAATTGAATACATTTTGGTCTCATAATTTTAACTTAAGTTTTAGTCATAATTGATGTTTTAGCTTTTCCATGAATCATTGCCATATTTGACTGTAGCCTGTTATGAAGTGTTCTGACACCTACAAGGGGGAGAGGGAAAAAAAATTAAAAAAAAATGATCAAGTACTTTCTTTAAATGGAATTAATTTCTCCAGAGATGCTAATGTATATTCTCCATAAGCACAGAACACTTTCAGACTTTTTTTTTAACTAGTCAGATATGAAAACTGTTGAAGTAGCTAGAAAAAAAAATAAATAAAAAAGCCAACCCAGTGACACCCATCCTCTCAAATTTTAGCAGAACACACTTTTCCTGAAAAATCTTTCTGTGTAACCAACACTTTGGAAATCTTTCTAATGCAAAGGAATGAACAGGGAAATGTCAAGTCTATCTTGAAATAAAGTGACAATCGAAAGAGAATTCCATACAGACTTTGTGATGGACAATAGAAAATGGCTGCATATGCTTTATGCAAGCTACACAATTTTAGGGAAAAGAAAGCTTTGTTCTCTGCCCTAAGTAAAAAGCTAAAAACTAAATATAAGTTACTGTCAACTTCAGTGAAGGTTTTGAGGAAATATGTTTTCCATGGTTCTGATAATTGTCATATACAGCTTTGCATTGTACCAGTGTTGACCCTTTGCCCATGTTGAAAATGGAGGCTTTTAATTCTATAACATAACTATTTCTATGTACTATTTAAGGATTTTTTTTTTTTAACTATCATAATTTTTTCCTCTGTTCTTTTTCTTTTGATAAGATGCCTCGTCCTACAATTATTGATTTTACTTTCAGCAGTTCTTACTTCAAGGGTTTCTGTCACTACATTGCAGAGAAAGGTGTTTTCTTCATGGATCAGTTCTTTAGCAACTTCCTAAATTTCACCTCTTTGACTGAGATGGATACCTCTAAAAGGTACAAAATCTTCACTGGGAGGAAACTCTTAAGCAGTTCCTTGGACTTTTCAATCACCCTTGTCTTGACACTATTTCCCTATTATACTCAGTTTTGCCCTTTCAGAATGAAGATATTTAGACCTATTTTTAACTGAAAATTTAAGTTAAGCTCAATCAACTTTTTAACTCTTTAAGATTTATTATTTAGTATTTACTACTACCAGTAACCTGACATTTTCAAGTCACATAGTACCTTAATAAATTTGGATACAAAAATAAGCTACTACACTCAAGAGTACATGATCTCTACTTTTTATCTTTTTTATTTCTGAAAGACCATTCTGAACACTGTGTAAAAACCTGCAAAGATCTATGATTGCTCAGCTGATGCATCATGCTTTATTCATTTGTCCATATTACTTCTCTATGATAAATATCATTAAATATAGAAAATTATGTTTTTAGGTGGATGAAAACTACTTTTTCAACATAGTATTCAAATGAAAACGTTGGTGGGAGCTGAGCAGCTAATGATTAAAAGTGGGGGGAGACAATTAGTAAATTTTTTAACTAACATAAGAAAAAGAAAACGGTTGATAGAACTTAACTAAAAAACAATACTTTGTCTTAATTTCGTGCAACAAAAAGTTAAGATTTAGAGTTTCAAAATCAACATTTCAGGATTCCAGAATTTAAGTTTTAGCTTTTAAAATCTTTTAAACATTAGCCTAACTAAATTCCAACCTGAAGCCACTCCTATGTTCGTCCTTAAATTGAAATCTGGGAAACACTAGAGTAAGGAAAAAAGAAAAAAAAAAATACAAAAAACAATACAGCTACACAGCACAGTGCAGGAACATTGTGTTATATCCTGCAAATAGTGCAGCTACAGCATTATGCTTGAGCTAATGCTACGTGTTTCAGGGTAGCTAATTAGCACACACACAGTGCCATGAATACAGAACTGTACTGCTTCTGGCTCCCTAGCTACCTCATTTTCAATTAGGTGAAGTATCTCTTCATAATATTAAATTGTACACAAGTCACCCTCAAGCAAGGGAGAATGATCTGGCATACTGAGTCAAGTGCTGTTATTTTAATGGTATATGTCAAGAAAGATGGACTCATGAAGAGCCTTTCCTTTTTCCTTCTTGTAAGGACAGAAAAAATAGCTGGCAGGCTGGGTACTTCACTGTGCTTTACAAAGGACAACAAAACTTACAGCTTAACCACAAAAAGTTTAAAATACAAATTTGGATCCTTAAAAGTCATGCACCTCCTGTGTTATCCATGTTTTCTTCACAGGACACAAGACTTGACTTTTTAATTTGGAAATTTCTTTTTTTTTTTGAACACAAGCTGAAGTGGATGTAAGTCAAAGGACCTGAAGTACACTAGAGCCTTTATGTAGAGCTGCATATCATGCAGGGGTATTTTTTCTGGTGACAGTTTTCTGTTTTGAAAGCAGACCAAGATCAATGGGTTGCATGGCTTGAATCTCCTCAAGCCGAAAGTCTGATAAAACATGCAGTGCTTTTGCTCCATCACTATTTTATAACATGTAAGATTCAAAAGCTAAATTTCATAAACTAAGCCAGGTGGACTTGCCTGGTACGGTAGAGCTCTTTGGGAAGTGTTCAGAACACACACATAAAATTATAGGAAAAGAAAATTCATGAGTATAATAGGGAAAATGTATTTTGCTGGAAAACTTTTTAACTGCACATTTTCAAAAGCTCTACCAGAGAGCAACATAGAGTTCTAAAAAGACATAGAGAGAAAATAAATTGTTCCACACCCCTCCATTCCCAATATTATGACCTGCATTATATCCTGCAAGATATATAAAGGCAAGTGATCAGAAGCTTTCTCCGCTAACCACTGCTAAATTTAAAGTTCTTCAGAGACACTGATAAGCATGATAACCATCGTATGATTTGGACGTCCAGAGTGAAAGGTCTGAAAGTTTGAGGACAACCTCCTTTTTCTGAAAAATGTCAAGGTTCCAAGGTTCTCTTGGAAAGTAAGTCTTCCTCTAACCACATAATTTCCACTCCTGAGTGGATATTTCCCCTAAAACATACCTGGTAATTTCAGAACATAGCTTCAGTTCCAGTTACATTTTATTGGTATTTTTTGTCCTACTCAAACCCCATAATTTCTAGATTGTGCAACTGACTGCTTGATGAAAGAGAAAAATACTGTATTAGCATATGAACGTTATATGACATAGAAGTGCTGTACTGGGAATATGGAAAGAAAAAAGTATATTGAATGATTTCTTGTTGTCCTTGACAAAATATTTTCTATGTAAAAACTCTATCCTATTTAAGGTGCTTTTAGGACATTAAAAAGAAAGAAAGAGGAAGGAAAGGAAAGGAAAGGAAA